>NW_008825162.1:4039337-4054558 GCF_000699105.1 Pygoscelis adeliae
TAACCCTTCACCACCTATTACACTTCAGATTTAAGAAGCACCTTCCTTACATAGATAGCACAATTGCGTCTTCTGAAATAAAATCATGAAAATACAATAGCTCAGAACAAAATACAAGGGCATACACTATAGATAACCACATATCTATATATAGATAGAGAGGGATTCATGAAGAGCTTTTAATCCTTCTTAAACTGTGATTTATTTTAAAGCATCATAGCTTGTGGGTTAAAGAAGCTGAGAACAGTAGAACATGAAGTTACCGAAACATATTACTGCTACGCAACATGAAAGTATCCCTCAATTTGAGGTCAGCAATAAATGTCCAGCACATTCCTACCAAAAAGCTACACTCACATTTTTGATTTTTCTTTTTATCATCTTAACTCTGCATATCTCTGTTTAAAGCATTATACGTATTTCTTTAAATGAGGCTGAAAGTCTTTAGACCTACTCTGCTCTGAGAAATACTTAGCAGTACAACCATAGAGGAGAGTTACTGGCAAGAGGCTACGTCTTACATTGCCTTTATTGGCTCCCCATTGAAATTAAGTTTACAATCAAAGGATTATGTGATTTCACTATAAGAGGGCTTCTGGCATGTATATAAACACGTCTTATTTTACTAGAGGATTTCTAGCATAGATCTAGTCTACTTTGAGACGAAGAGCAAGTCTACACCTTGCAATGACATGAACTACAAAGAGCCAGGAGCCGTTGATACGCTCTGAATGCAGCAAGGCTGTCCTGTACCGTGACATTGACTTCAGTCCCAAAAGCCATACAGGACTATTTTCATATTACTACACCAGGGACTGTAAACCCTTCTTCTTGGCAGGGATAATTAGCTTGGGCACCTCACTGTTGACTATCCCGTTTCCGAACCCAGAGCTAGGTTCGTTGCCGCAGTCTCGGGGTCTACTACATTGTGCTGTATCTCTACTGAACTACTCTCCTTCCCTTCAGAAACTCCTCTCAGTAAAAGTTTCTATTCGATTGAGAAGAGTCACCAATTGTCACGTGGGACCTGCTCCTTTCCACAGAAATGCAAAATTAAAGACGCTTTTCAGAACTTCTTTCCAGGAAACTGACTATAATCTAAAATAGCCCTAAATTCTCAGTGCAGTGATCAAGTAAAAGAATGGTGTATTTCCAGCAACCACAGCTATTGCAAAGTTTCCAACAACTAGACAACGCAGGAGACAAATTTAGAAGGTAACATTATCAATGTTTTCTCTGAAATGAAATAATATTTATTATGACTACTGAAAATTACCCCCACTCCCCTGATGTGATTAAAAATATGCCATGGACAGCCATAGGAAATCTAACATAAGGAACAATCCTACACAGGGAATTTGACAAAAGACCTAAGGAGTTTCTATTCTTTAATATAGCAAATTTCTGCATTCATGAAACAGGAGAGAAGCTTATTAGGGGCTTTAACCTCCACCCCCAACCCCAAAACATACTTTTCCTATATCTGAATACAGAGAAATACTAAAGTTCACACTTCATGATTTTTAATAACTTCATCCATCTGTTAAATAATTTGCATTCTGCTAGAATATGCAGCAATAGTATAGCTATGAAAATATGCATTACTCTATAACCTGGAAACTATCCATCAGTATTTAACACTATTTCTTACTTCTCTCCTGCAACATCGCATGGAGAGTTTCACAAAAGTAGCGCTTTAATGATGTACAGGCACCAGAAAGGAATCTTGTCCATAAGAGATGCTTTGAAATAGCTTGATCAAGTCAAGAATCCTTCCATCTCCACTGTGAATGACAGGAACTGCCCTCTTTTTAATTTATATGCATCGGATTAAGTCTTTCTGTCTACTATATACAACACATTACCTTGACGGGCTGACTGTCCACAGCCAAAAGACTGAACATTGAGAATTGAACAGATCAAGACAAAAGCTTTAGGATGGGAGGTTTAATGGTGACCTATTTTTAATGAAGCCTTCAAAGTAAAAACTGAAGAATTTTGCATGTTCCCTTAAGCTGTAAATGTGGTTTTGCTTTTTGTTTCATATTTAAATCCACCGGTAAGTGAACATTAGAGCTGAAAATATTCTTCGGAAGCTTAACCAGATAACTGTATTTTTAATCACTTAATTTCTTTTAATTTCTTAAAGTACTTAGAGAATACACACTGAAGCATCTCCCTGTGAACTACAAAAGCTGAAGTGAAAGCTCAGGTGTAGTGAGGCTGACTTAAATGAGAAAGTACAATTTGGAGAAGATGCTCAAAAGAAATTAAAAGTTTGGATACCTCGACTCGAGAAAGCATAATTGGGCCTGATTTTCTAAAAGTGCTAAGTCTCCTGCAGCTAAAAGTTAAGCGTCTTTAACATATTTCCAGTTGAGCATCCAAGAGCTGAGGAACCACAGGTCACTAGTCTGCTTTGGGAATTGTGGCGTGTATCACCACAGCTCTTCAGTTTTGACCAAGCTGTCACTGTCAGCTCTCCAAACTATTTACCGACTAGTGCACATTTATCATCAACATTTTAAATTAAAAAGTGCTGGCACATTATTTAAATGAAGCTTAATACGTATTAGTGTTACTCTGCAGGCCACTTATCTTGGCCTGGAGGACTGCTGCCTGGAAAACGCTGTGCAGTCTTTAAAATGACTCACATCAAGATCTTTCTTAAAAAGATGTAATATACTTTCATACCTGCAAAGAAAAATTAGTAGATCCAAAGCAAACTGCTTTTACCAAAGGTAGGAGAAATAAAGTTACAGAAGTTACATTTCTTTTTCTTTGGGAAAGGGAATAGTAGACATATTTACAGAAATATACGTCAACAGAAAAAAGAATCTGCCTTATGCTTAAAGATAGTTTCTGTGATAAGGGATTAGAGATACTAAACCTTCAAGAGGCAGGTACTTCCAAGAAGGAAAGACAAAGATCTTAGAGCGCCTCAGAACTCATCAAAACCATTTCTGTTTTCTCATGTGCAGGATGTCCTCTCCAAATTGCCTTTTTCTTGCTTTGAATCACCATTACCTTCTTTGAAGAATTCTTCTGGGTGAAGGTCTAATTTTAATATGTATAGCCCCGACAAAATGAGGGTTGCTATTTAGTACTATCTCCACTCTAATCTGCCATCACTTTCTGGGATTTAATGGTAGCTCTTATCTCTGCTGAAGGAGCGAAGTTCAGTGAACTACGTCTCCTCACTTCGATCAGATCAGAATCAGAGGGGTCTGTCAAACTCCTGTATCAAAATCAGAGAGGGGGAAATGGAAGCCAGCTTTACAAAACTGGAACAGAAAAGTTAACGAGTACCCTTCAATACCACTCCTCAACAGCTTCATCATTTAGAAGAGAGAAATGACCGCTTTGGCAAGCTAAGAATACTTATGTGTCTTCTAATGCTCTTGGAAATCTTGTCACCCTCCCGGGAGTAAGGGGGAGAAAGATGGAGGGAAACACAAAGTTGGTTCCTCACTTATTTTTTCCATCGGTGGAAAGGGGAGGATGGGAGAGAGAGAATCCTAGTTTCTCAATAACCCTCAATATATCACTTCTGTGCTCCTAGTCCCATGCCAGACACATGCCACTCACTGCAAACCATCTCCTGGTACACTATAAGCAAACTATTTCAAGTCCACAGCACAATTTTCTTTTTCCACATGACGAGAACAGACTTTTTCTTGGGTTCTCCGTAAAAGCAACCAGGATTTACTTCAGTCTTTCCTAGTATTTGGTAGCAGTTCCTCTACAGAAAAAATTTTAGGAAGGATGGGAGTAGGTGATGACTCTTGCTTAATTTTTTTTATTGGCTTCCAGGGGAAACCATATATGACAACACTTCTAACCCAGTTCACCCCTATTGACCTGCGCTCTCTCCACCGGCCTCAGTATAAAAAAAAAACCAACACATACACACTCTTGTTTTTTCTGTTGCAACTTAATTTACATTACTGAATACGATTTCCAAAATAAAGTAACAGATCAATCAGGGAAAAAAAAAAAAAAAAAAAGCCTTTAAATGTGGAGTTACTCAAAAACAAAAGAAGAAAGCCCATACAAGTAGTTTCTATACTCTGGGAATAAGCATGCAAATCCCATCAGTTTATGATGAGCAAAAAAAAAAAAAAAAAAAAAGAACAACACTGATCAAATCAACATTTTGTTTTGTCTTAAGTATCACCACTGCCACAGGGAGACATTAGCTAGGCTGAAGAAGTATGGGTCCAATGTAATTAATATTCCTATGACTAATCGCTGGAATTACGCTATTGCCCAGAGACCCAAGGAGGATTAGAATATCATCATAACAGAAACGATCAGTACTATTTGTTAACTTTTAGCTTTAAAAATACAACTAAATTCTTAAGACTTTGACATTGCCTCATATAACAGCAAGAATGATTTATGGGCATTCACCAAGGGGGGGGGAAGGCATGAATCCCTACAGAACACCACGGGAAGGCAAGTAATAACCCTAAACCTACTAAAATGTGGAACATAATTTACATGATTCTTATAAAATATTTATGTTACTTTCAGACTAAGTATTGACTGAGATATCTGATTTCGTCAAAAACATGAAAACATTCTTTAAGCAATTACATCAGATTAAAGAGCTGACATTTAAGAAACAATGCTCTTTGAGGGTAGTCATCCTGCAGGCAGAGGAATGCATAGGTAAGAAAAAAAGGTGCGGGAGAACAAGACTTCTGTACTGTGGTTAACATGACTGAGGATGACTGTTGTCAGTCAACTGTAATACAAGCTAGCAAGGAGGCTCAAACATGCACTGTAAATCCAAAGGAAAATCCATACATTCTTTTAACTCTTGCATTTAACTGCCAGAGCAGCAAGTGGTGCCCTTGGAAGGGCAACCAAGACCCGGGGGAGCAGCCACCGCTGCTGCTGCCTTCCAGGAGGGCAGAGCCGGGGAGCACGGGGTGGCAGGTGGCAGCACGGGGAAGGAAAAGCTTTCAAGACCGAGGTGCGCTTGGGGATGGCAGCCATGCTGGGAATTCCTGCAAATTAGACCAAATTCTCTCAAGTAACCTAGCACGCTTTCCATGCTGTGTTTGTGAATGAAAAAAAACAGAGACATAGAAAAGGTGGCACTTTTGTCCAGAAACTTAGGAAATAAAAGTAGTACCCAACCTCCAATACAATTGGTTATATTTTCAAAGACAGTAAACAGAGAAGAGAAAAAGGAAAGAAGTCACTGTGTCGCCACTTGAGCCCTCTTTGGAAGGAATTCAACACATTAACGTAATCGATTATACTAGTGCATAACAGCAAATCCACTGCTCGCCTGCTATCCCCACTTCAGGGAATAAACGAGCAACGAGGGCTGCTGGTACTTCCCATAGGCAGGAAGTGAGGAGGTCGCCTTGCTCTCAGGGGCGCAGTGTTGGGTACTGATACAGAGCCCTCAGTCCCCTGCGGCAAGGCTGGCTCCCTTCTGCCACTGACTGCATTGCTCTGAACCAGGTCTCATAAAAACATGACACAAAGTAAGATGGTTTGGTTAAATCGGGTTTCTGACTGCTTTCAGACAAGAACTCCCAGTGGTAAACTGCAATTAGTCCAAAAGCTCTTGCAATTGAGTTAACACTGTTCATTTCCAAAGGAGGTTCATCACTTTTAAGAAGATGATGTCAAATCCAGGAGGAAGCCTCACGACTACAGTAAATTCTTTATCCTCTCTCTCCAAAATGGCAGCAGCAGACAAACAAGTGAGTGATCAAGACAGTTGATCCAAGACAGCAGTTCCCAGTTCTCTGACAGGGTTAACTCTATTCCCACCTCTTCCTCCGCAACCCTTGCCTTCGTTTACCCTCTGTCTTTCCTGACTACCTCAGTTAGCAGTTCTTCAAAGAAAGGACCTTCAAACTGTGTGTAGAGTTTCTTAGTGCAACTGGCCTTGATCTCACACGGGATCTTTGAGAGCACCAGTGAGTAACATGAACACCACAGCCAAGCAACGCTGCGTCAGGGCACCGGAAAAAACATACATTAGATCCTTGGAAAAAAGTTCTGCACTTTCTTCTTTGGTGACTGAGACAGATGAGGTTACCTTCTTAGGACAGAGAGCACTTTGACTACAGCCAGTGCTTGGTGTAACAAGTATTTAGCCATCTAATGAACAGGTTAAGGCAAGAACTAAAGTTTCTAATAACTTGTTTAAAAAGGGAACATTATACATTTAAGTAAGCCAAGAGTGATATATTTTTTCCTTTTAAAAAGACATATCATTATAACCAAGGATATGAGTATAACGACTGAGTTCCAGATTTTGTTACCTTGGTTGAGTGGCCTTTTGCTATGGTTAGGGTTGCGATATGGCCTGGGTTAACTTGTTACCATCAGTAGCTGTTCGGCAGCATATACAAAATGAGCGCACCGGTCACAGTTCAGCTCACATGACCACATCACCAAATTCATTATCTTGAATTCAGCCTCTCCGAAATCTATTTTGATCAAGAAGTAAAGGACTTAAAACAGATATTGCCTGGTTCATTTGTTCAAACCTAAATTACTTTCGAAAGTTTGCTTATCTTTTGTTCATGTTGCAACTGTCCACAGTTCAAGAGAATTTCACACGCAGGGATTCTGCTTTGAGAAACATTATATTTTTCGAAAACGTTTCATTTTACATCTGTCATCTAATGCCTAAAAAGCTCTTAATCTGTAGGCTGCATCCCTGAAACATTATCCCCTACCTGTAATTTGGAATGTTTCCCATTTAGTTGCCCCCCCCCCCAAAATCCTTAAAATAGTTACTTAGGAGGACCGACACAGCAAAGAACATCATGCTTTTACAACCCATTTGCACTTCTGCAGACTAAGATGCAACAAAAGAAATAACACATGATAGAATGTTATTATCTAACACCACAGTGTGCCAACAACATACACACACAAACAAACTCTCCCCATGTGTGTTTTAATTCTAACTTAAATTGCTGAATTTCCATCAGCAAGGGTTTTTCTTTGCCACTGTTTGCTTTTTGTTGGTTTCTCCTCCACGGAATAAACTCAAGATTTTTCTCTGACATCTTCAGAAACTCATTTCTTTTAACCTTTCGTTACCTCTACCTAAAGTCATCAATATTCAATATACTACCTCTGTCAACCCCCCAAAAAAAATTCTACCATTTTCTCCATTCTTCTCCCAGATGTCGTACCGTTATTACCATTTATTCATAGTCAGTTTTCCTCTTGCATACATCTACTCTGCTGCCATTCCAGGCAAAGACCACTAGGCATTGAGTGATCAAAGGATGAGACTGGCTATGCGACTCCTCATTTGGTACGACAGCCACACTGCACCAAGTTTTAAAAAAAAAAAAAAAAAAAAATTTTTAGAGTTTTTTCATATTCCCTCCGACTAAATAGTAAAGTCACCAGATCAGCTCACATCACTGCTTTTGATCTAAGAAGATCCCAAGTGGGACAGCAAATAACCCTTAGATACTAGAGCAAGTGACATCCTTGAATAAGAGAGATCCAAAGATTTACACAGAAGATCAACAAGAAGCAGCACATTTTTAAACGCATACTTAAAACCGGCACTCAGTCTCCCCCATGGAGTTCAATGAGCAGAGCAATTTCTCACCGTCTGTGCACTAAGAGCCGAGGCAAGGGAAAAAGTTTGTTATTATCTACTAAAAAAACCTGTTTGTGCATACCTTGGCCTTTCAGACATATGTGGTCTTACACTTTGTCACTTCAGAGCAGATGTTTAATTGGGAGGAAGCGATTTTAAACATCTGTAGCCAACATCTGAGAAGCTGGACGAAGACCACACAGAGCCTTGAGGAAATTAAAAGTGTATGCAATTATGTCACTTCTTAGACTGCGTATTTAGGAGAATTAAAATAATAAACAAAACCAGAAGTTTCAATAGAGAACCTTCAAAATCCTTCCTCTCCCCTCATTTGCCTTCCTCTGCCTTAGAAAAAAATTGGTACTTTAGGAGATAATAAAGTCCATTAACTGAGTAAGCAAGGTTTGACCAACAAGAGACGCTGCATCCCCCAAAGGAAAAAAAACAGGGAATAAAAACCAATTTAGTATCAAGCCTTTAATCCCTTAGCAAAACAAAGCAAAACAGAGCAAATATTTAGAAGATGAAACATTACTCAGTCTTAGAGGGTCTCAGGTGTATTGCAACAACTCAGGTTTAGCAAATACACCTGCAGCATATACAACAGCAAAAGTCTTCCACCAAGAAGAGCCAGGGGACTGGCTCTCCAGAATCCAAGTCTCTAACTTGCAACAGCATTGCTGGTGGTAGCCCCCAGCCTTGAGCAACTGGGCTGCCTCCTTATTTCTAGTTACATCTTTCAGAGGCCAGGTTCTTCACTTCACAGAAGAGCCTAGATAAGAAAGAGTATTCAGCTAAGCTGCTTCTACTTGGGTAGCTGCTACAGTGGGAGAGGAAAACAGAAAATGAGGTGGCCAAGCAGATCAGTTCCCAGGAACGTGAGAGGAGATGGCCATGAGATTCAGTTCCAGCGATCATTCGGTGAGACTTGCATTCTTCAAAACTGCTTTGCTTAAACAGACCATCATCTACAGAAATCAGAGAGTTACTAGATTTCTAAAATTCTAATTTAAACCTGCAAACCTTAACAAAATTAAGAGCATGTTTAAATAAAAATACAAATGCAGCTTGGTCTTGCTACCCTCCTTTTTAGAAGTCATTTATTAGTGTGCTATACACAGGTAGCATCCTAGTTCCCAACCTGAATGTCAAAGTCAGGACTTCTTGCGTTATCAAATATGTAAAAATAAATGTTGCTTCGCTAGGAAGATTACTGTTTGAAAACTTTAGATTTAATTAGGGTCAAGACAACAAAATGGTAATGGCTCAGCTCATGCAAGGTTTGTACAACAAGAGGAAAAATCACACGGTTTCACAAAAATTTTAAGTGACCAATAAATATTTTTCTAAGTCCACAAAATCGATCTCTAAAAAAGTTCCTTAAGGGGACGCCAAACCTTTTGATCTACTTTCTGAGAGCAGAGAACCGCTATGTAACATACGCTACAAGTAGCACTAGTGAACTATTGATACTTAGGAATACCAAAAGAACTTGTCAGAATTTGCAACCTACAAAACCACCAGAGTGGCTCCACGGCAGAAGTGAAAGACTAGAGGCCAGTATGGTTGTTCTGCTGTCATACATTGGCTTATACAGCTGACATGCTTTGGCTCGATAGTAAAAACCTTCCTTTGATCTAAACTACAAACTACAGCTTTAAAATAAAAATAAATAAAAAAAAAGGTAGCTCAAAAGAGGAAGACGCTGTTTCACAACATGCGTTGTGGAGGATAAGACTCCATAATGTTTGCAAGTTCTCAAGCCTTCTACGGAAGGCAGCTGTTCCTCTGGAACAGCAGGGAGAGCACACGTGATGCTGACAGCTTTATGAGAGGTCTCTGCACCATGAGATCGTCTAGAAACTTCTCTGTACAAATCAATGTGTATAGATTGCCAAAGTCACACATCCTGAGCATCAGAAACACATACCATTTAAAAGTACGGTGGTATCTTTATTCTCTAAGCACTGTAACTGGAACACGGTCTTCCCCTCCAGGGAACAAACCCAAACACAAGTAGCAAAATTTCCAAGAAAAAAAAAATTGTTAAAAGCTCTGTGGAAAAACTCCATTTTTGTCCTGCATGAAAATGAAGCGTTACCTCAATTTGTAGCACACACAGATCTTTTAAAAAAGTAAAAAAACCCCAACAACAACAACTTAAATGAATTTCTATTAATGAGCAGCCAAAGACAGAGAAACAAGTATGCTCTCTCGTCTCCGATGAGTTATGATGGGCCCACTCAAAGCTGACTCAGGAACTTATGTAGTTGTTTCAAGAAACAAAATAGCAAAAGATTCAATCTTTGGCAGTTTTTAAACCATCTGTTCCACACTATTTTAATCGCTTCTGCTCAGTACAGAGATTATGGGTTTCAGTTCATTTGTGATGGAAAAACAAAGAACGCTGCATTTTTTGGAGCACGTGGGGGGAAATCCAGAATCCTCCCAACTACTCTGAAACTTGGGTATTTGAAGAAAGCAAAGGGCTTACTGCTTGCACGCTCGAGCATGATAAAACAATCCTCCCCCTCCATGAGGGATTCCTCCTGTGCCTTGAAGCAAACACAAATTGGAATGTGCCACACTGACCTGAAAAAAAGGAGGATGTGAGGAAGGAGCTCCTATTAGCTGCTTTATTATGGCAAAACAATTAGTATCATTCTTTCCAACGGAAGAACCCAAAAGTTCCCATTGCTATTTGTTGTGGGAAATAGCTTATTAATGTGAAGAATGTGTTTCCTCAGCTCAAAAGTTACGGACTTCCCATGACTTTCTTGTAGTACTAAAGATCAGTAGGGCAGAAGCAGAAGGTAGGTTTGAAGTGGCGAGCGCATCTTCTCTGTAACAGCGCAATTTCTCCTCCTTTCTCTCCATCCCCAAAAGAAGAGCAAACAGTTCTCCAAGATGACAAGCAGAAAAGGTTAGTCCCACAGCTAATTCCAACAGATCTTCAACTCAAAGCGTCCTCCATGCGGATAACTGGTGGATCAACACAAACGCTTGTGTTTACCTGCCTGAGCTATATGAATGACTATTCCCCTATACCATTTTCATCTTCCCCGAGGAACTGTACTGTGACTGTTTCCGCTTCCCACTGTGTCTTCTTAGCACTTCTAAAGGGATCTGACACAGCCCATGGTGCCGCTCTAAGCTGAAATGGTGTGCCAGATCTTTCCCAGGGCACTGAAGGGTAATATGCCTTCCTCAACATGAAAAGCCGATGAAGTCTTCTTGAAAACACTGAAAGACTTAGCAGGACCTCAAATGATTTAGCCTGTGATCTGACTAACATGTAGGTAGGCAAACAGATTTAGTGAGAGGGAACTTGATCTCTATCTAACCAGGTCAGCTTGCCCAAGCTGAACGTCCCTCTGAAAAAGAGTTTTTTCTGCTGTAAAGATTAATTCTCGGTCTTCCCATGATCAGTAACTCCCATATGTTATCATTTAATACCAATATCAAAGGAGCAACTCAACTACACGAAGGTCAGCACGGATTTGGCTAAACAGGATCGGTATGTTTGTTTGCATGGCCCTGGATGACTCTAACAGCATTGGTTGGAAAATAAATAAATAAAATGCATTATGAAATTTTTCATTAACATTTTTCAACCAGTCCAGTGTAAATTCACATTTAGTGCCGTTTACAGTCATCAAAACTAGCAGGAAATAGAATGTATTCATAAAAATGCTTTATTTTTGCATATAGACAAAGCATGCACAAAAATAAAAATCTAAATATAATCAGCAGTTCATCTAGAGTATAAAAGGCATCCAAAGAATATAAGTAGTATGAGTAAATATCTATTTTGTATGATTAAAATACTAATAGTAAGTGCTATTAAGCTACGACATTTGTTATGGTGCAGAATAAACCCACATGCTTGTAGCTAAGAACATAATAACTCTTAACTAGGTAAATCGAGGAGATAGAAAAGATCGCTTGGTTTACATAGACTTGTGCAGCCACTTTCCATCGCTGAAGGACCCACTAAGTGGATTAATCATCTCTGATCTCAGCACACTCAGATTAAGCTAAAGATTTCCACAGGAAACATTTTCTGTACTACAGCAAATGAAAACACAGTGAGGTACTTTCCTTCCTCATTTTTCACCTTATTGGGCCAATCTGGGGGCTTTAGCACTCTGTCTGGCGTATCCAGCTACTCAAAACCTCTGAAAATCAGGACCTGAGTGAATATTATATACCCGTAGAGGGTGCCGGTCTGAACCAGAAAGGGATTGTAGTGATCTATTTTTAGGACAGAAATGTCACAGTCAATAGTGAGGCAAATATCCTGCTTCACTCTGCCCTGGAGCTAAAAGCTTTAAAGGTCAGAAAGCAACGCTTTCTGGAGATACTCCACTTTAGCTTCTCTAATAAGGACGTGCGATTAGCCTTTTGAATGAGGAAGTTATTTACCGATAGCAGGAATACTTAAAAGTGCACAGACCCTGCATATATGTACATTTTGTATGGTTGTTTGCCACAAGCACTTCAGACAAGAGACGTGCATTGTTTCTGAGAGTCCACGGGATGCTCTTGCTCTCCACAATGTGAGTATGAAAGACAGATCGTACCACTTGTTCTTAACTGTCCCTTAACAGCAACCCCAGAAAAAGAAAGACGATAAAAGGAAAAGAATGAGTGGGAAATGGATTTGCTCCTCAAAGAATTCTCTCTAGTGGTTGGCAAATGACTGTTTTCTCTCTTCAACTGATTGTTTTTATACAATCTCAAATATTTATATTTGAGATGCTTCCAAACAAAGATTTCAAAGTCCTCATGCAAACAAGAGACTGAGTGATGGCTCTAGCAGCCACCCGCTACCCCTCTGAAGGGTAACCGAGAATGGAAATCCAGATAGTTGGCTGTGAAGAAAAGAGAGACAAGTCTTTAGTGCAGCCCCAGTTGTAACTCAAGACCTCTGGCAGCATGCTCTAATCGTAACCAGATCTGCCCACTTAGGTGATTTTATTACAGGCTCTACCATAACCTGTTATCCATTTAAAGAACTTCTATGTATAAAATGACTGTGCCCCCACTTTGATCCTTCTGTTATCATGATGAGTGTTTTGGATATAGTTTGACACTTTAATCCTGTTTAGTATGCAAAATATGGAGATATGACTGAAAAAAAAATCTCAAAGAAAATTGGTAAAGGAATACCATGTTTAAATTAATTAAATCATCATCTCAGGGAGGCACATGGGATGCAGTCAAGGAACACTCTACAAAAAAGATGGTCAAAAAATTCACCATTCAGGCCTGAGTTTTTCTTCTACTTTGCTGGCTGAGATGATGTCCAGCAAAAAAGAGAATTTATAGTATATTCATGAGAAAGCTGCTTGCACGATGGGCTGCTTCCTTCCTCAAACTCCATGCACACAACTCCAGCAGTTGCACCGGCTGCTCTGACTCTCTCCAGGTTATACTCTTGACCTGTGGCAGGACGACGAGCTGCTACGGGAGAGAGGAGGACACTGTGGGAAGATACCCAACAGAGGAAAGCTGATGCTTTGTCACCGGCAGTAGCCCAGCTCTCTCGTTAGAGAACCGTCTCTCATTCACTGTTCAAACAGCTGCTCCCTCTCTCCTTACTTTACCTTACCTAGCAAAGGGAACCAAGTCAAACTGAAGCTCCGACTTACAAGCCACCTGTTAGGCCATGCTACTCTAGACTGTGAATACAGCTGGTAACTGGCATGAAATAAATTACAATGATACAGACAAATACCGACTGCAAGGTCACCCATTCCCCGTCGAGGCAGCCTACACACGTAATGGAGCACTTGTCCAAAAGCAACAGCTTTCAGTCGCTATTGGTCAAACTGATGCAGAAGTCATCAGGAGAGAAGGCAATTTTTTTTTTTTTTTTTTTTTTGAAACCACAAAGATATGAATACATAAATGAATACATGTCATTTTCTGGTATCTAAAGGAAGAGGATTAAATTTAAGCTTTAGACTCAGGCAATCACCAGGAAACAGCAATTAGAAGATAACATACACATGAACAAAACGTTGCATACCTTTTCAAACACAAGTCTAGATTTACTTAGCTCTCTTACCTGCTTTTCTTTTTTGAACTTATTGCTGTTGATAGCTTTATTGACTTCCTTTGCAGCCCCTAAGTCCCCATGGCGTTGAGTTTTACCAAGTGGAAGAAATCTGATCTTTTGCAGTGCACCTCCCTGATTAATCCCTTGCTAGCGCATCAGGGCAACTTCACCGTGTTATTTAGGCAGGGAGCATAGTTAAAAGCTCACAACCAGCCCCACCTCGTTTACAAAACGTGGCTGAAATTCACATATGTGTGTTTCTGTGTAAGAAGCATCATGTTGTCCTTCATATTCCTACAGGGGAAATTCTTATTAGGCCTTAATGATTCAAGGCCAACAAATAATGGGTTATGTATTTATGACATCATAAATTAAATTTCAGCACGTGAAACCAAAGGAATCAAAGCTGCTTCTATACGACAGGCATTCTTAACGTAATACTTCTGTCCACATGCTTTCTTCATTTCTAGTTTTGTTACAAAAATGAATTAGTAATTTGGCTTTCAGAGACTGGACAACGGGATTCATTTCCTAAGGGTGGCATCAGGAAAAACAAAGCTGAAAAGATTACTGTGTTGGGCACAGTCCTGCCATACTGCATAGCATACCGCACGGAGGAAAGGTGCCTTAAAAATACCAGAGATCCGACCGTCACGTTTGAGGTATTGTTAGCAGACACTCTAAGAAACTTTAACATATTGACACAGGCCTTCACCATTGCGACTCAAATAAAATGCCAGCAGGCAGACCTCAGAAGAACTGATGGAGGAAAGGGGGAGTTTAAACTCCTTCCCACCCACAAAATCAGGCTTTGGACCAGCAACGCTGTCCTATTATTCTTTGGCTCAAAAATACTGATTCAGCAAAGAATTTAAGCATGTGCCTAAATTTAAGCAGTTTAATTAACTTTGACGTCAGTGAGCCTACTTGTGTGCTTATAATTAGATATGTGCTTGCTGAAGCAGAGCCGATCTGAATAGAATCTCGTTGATTTTAATTTGGCCCTTTGTCTTTGCCCCTCATTTATTCTTTGCAGCGACTGAAGGATTAGTGCTAAGGTTCTGATTCAGGAATGCACTTAAACAACTCATCTTCACTCACAACATGCAAAAAGAGGCTAAGCATGTCTCAAAAGATAAGCACAGACCTAAGTGCTTTCCTGAATAATGACAATTTCATGATTGAAGAACAATGAGAGAGGGGAGTTATTTCACTCATACTGTAAATTGGGTGGTCCAGTCTTTCTTTCTGTAAGTCAGGGTTTGTTTTTTTTTAAATACAGAAAATGCTTTTCCATTTAAGTAAATGAAGAGCAAAAAGTTGTGCTCCACATAATACAAATGAAAATTTATGAGTAAGCAGCTACTTCATAGAGAAATTAATTTTTTATAGGAATCCTTTTTCACTGTTTCTTCCAGTGTGAGAGAACCTGCTGTAAATGTCTTATTTGTTCATTTGAATGATGGCTTTTAGGTCCCGATATCTGGGATATTTTAAAGCCACATAAAAACAAACACAAAATAATAAAGCATTAAATTAAAAAAAAAAAACAAAACA
>NW_008825162.1:4054595-4068240 GCF_000699105.1 Pygoscelis adeliae
ACTCATCCACAAAACAGAAATAACAGTTCAAGTCCCCAGAGGTCAAAAGACAGCGAGGTGCCTCCATAGCACACACACCAGAGCAAAGCAGCAAGATCAAAGCCCCAACTCCTGCCAGGATGCTCTGCTGAACACCTCCAGAGGAAAATCTGATGTCTTTTAACATGCCCATGCAATTGTATTCAGCACACAGATAGCATCTTGAACAAGCCTTTTAACTCAAGATACTTCAGCCCATTCTTCTGTGTTTATGGCCTTTTAAAACCTGGAATACATGACAGCCATTATTAACTGCAGGCACGGTACAATTAAAGGTGGATTTGGAAGGATACAGCAGTGGAGGGGAAGAGGAAAACAGAAAGAAAACCAAGAAGTGAGTTCCTTATGGAAAACACTGCAGAAGTTGTTCCTCAAAATAAACAAGGAACCCCGAAGAGTACTTCTTCTGAAGACTCTGCCATCTCTCACAATCCTCATCTGCAAAGCTCACGGTGGGGTTCCCTGATCCTCTGTACCAAGATGCTGCAACACACGGTGGGACGACTGCGCTGCACCCGGGTGCACCGCTAATGGAATGACTGTCAGGTGCCTGAGCGGCCCCGAGCAACTGGAACAGCAAAGGATTTGTTATGCAGTTTGCGTTAATTGTACTGGTAAATACACAGCTACAATACCAACAGGTCTTTGAAAAAGACTCAGCAGCAATCCCATTGATTTCATGACTTTTCAGAAACCCCACTTACAACGGTGTGTGTGTAGCGAGATGGCTAGTCCTTCATTTACTCAAAAACTGTTGGCACGTACCTAACGTTCTGCTTTCAAAAGAACACTGGAAAAAAGTTTTTTAAAAGGTCCAGCCTCAAATTGCACTGAAGAGAAATCTGATGATATAAAGAAATAAACTATCCATCTACTTCATGAGTGCATTTGGAGACACAAGAACAGAATAAGAACATACCAGTTGGATTATTAAAGCAATATGCTTTAAGTGACAGAACTAATACAATTCTTTCAAAACCATTTAGTTTGTTAAGACAAGTTGACATAATGGGGTTGAAGGAGATGTAGGAAAAAATTAATTTAGCTAGTAATTTTAGTTATGGGGGTATTATTTGCTTATTAACTTGCGCATGCCATAATGAGAACCGCATTATTACCTGCAGATCTCATAAAACTTCATTATCCCATTCCCATTACTTTGGATTTTGCATTACCGTATGATTGGGTTTCCCTGGACACATCTAGATTTTTCATCCTAAAAATTTCTATTTTTAGCCTAAGATTCAGGCTCTCCCACACTAACTCATTTGTCTAGAACTTGCCAGCTTTGCAGGCAGAGCAGGCATACGCTGTCCTTTTTCCTCTGCTCCCACATTGTGACCTCTCCCTTCTTTGCTCCGTATCTTTTTGCTGCGTCAGTAAAAAGAATAGACCTATTTCAACTCTGTCATCTCTACTCCTCTACTGCTTAAAAACTTACAAACAGCTGCCAGAAGAACGGACACTGTTCAATGTGCAGGACAGATGATGTTCGGTCTGGGCACACTGACAACACCGAATCTACAATTTCTCACCTTCCTGTGCAGCCAACAATCAACGCTTTCCTTCCAGAGAAGGGGAGACTTAGAGTTCAGAAAAGGCATCACTAACAAATAATGCTTCTAGACACGGAACCTTAAAAAGTAATTCCAACACTGCTATAGAAGACGGCTATTTCTGCATACATGCATATGCCTTCTCAAGCATAGTTTTGTATTTTCAATCTCTCTGCGACATTTATAGCTTTATTGACCTCGTGATAAGTAAAGAGTTTTGGACAGAGAGATGAAAGGCAGATAAAAACATTACCTATGCAAATAAATACAACAGAACAATGATCCTTTACAGACTTTTTTTTCATCTTTGTAGACTAAACGGCACCTGCAGAATAAACGGTTTCCTTTCACGGGGCAACATATATAATTAACATCTGACTATTCCAAGTTTGCAGTATGTTTTCAAACCACAGTCCAAATATATTTACTTCACAATAGGTGCATACATATGCTCACATTCCTTCCAGATCCTCAGTTTAGTTTTATTTTCTTCTCTACAAAATTCCCCTCCAGCATGATTTGTACCATGCAGAGACTGTCAGCCATGTAATAGAGTTAGCTTTTTGAAGACTATCCTTAGAGGTCATCATCATCCTTCTATAGAGTTTAAGACTATCTGATTGACAAGTTTAAGATTTAATTAAATGTGGGGCCACTGTATTTCCCATCCTCCCTCGATTTGAAAACATAACCCTCCCCAGAGTTAGAGACTCTGGCTCTTCCACTCTCTTTGAGTGAAAGCATACATTTGTCACGGTTGTATGAAGATGTGAATTCTACCAGATCAAGAAAATATGGGGAACACAGAACATACTTTCAACTGCGGAAGTCTGGCAGTCTGTAGTGCTGACTGAACCAAAGGGGACCGTGCCAAGTCAGACATTGCAGTCAGGATTTCCTCTCTGTTTTTCTAACATCACCTTCAATGTTTGCTACTCCACACATTACAATCCATGAAAAAAAGAAAAATGCTGAAATGCCTCTGCATACATAGCTGTTCTAAAGGGATGCTGAAAACCACTCTGCTGTCATTCATAAAGACTGAGGTCTGTTTGAAGCCCAGCTCCTAGCAAGGACTCTACGGGAAGACTGGCTGCTGAACTCTGCTCAGCTGTCTTCTTTGCCCTGACACATGGTTTGGGTTCTCATATTAGCAATACATTCACCCAGTTTGAACTAAATTTGAATTTTCCTGTGTGTCAGAGTTATCTTCTAATCAGTAACCAAAGGATCCCATTAAGCCTCCAGCAGCGGTTTGATGATCTACCAGCTTGTGTCGCAGGCTTAAGGACTTTACTCTCAAACGTTATTCTTGTTTCTCACCACAGCTTTCTGTCCCTTTAGAGGCACTGAATGATTCTGCGTGGGGGCTGATCCCGCTGACACAAAACAGGCAAGACAACACTTCTTTCCACTCTCTAAAAGGCGGATCAGTCCCCGGATCCCACACCAAGCACACAGCTTCACACAGTTGTTTTGATATAACTGAGAGCAGCGCAGAGGCAGGACCTCCTTGAGCAGCAGCTATCATACTGTACTGCCACCGCCTTGGCTGAGGAGCTTCTGCCTTCCATCTCTATCACTGCAAGTTGGGAGCAATATTTGGCTGCAAAGAATCAAACGAACACAGAATTTGCTCCAGCCAAAGACTTTTTGTCTTTACCCATTAAATCTTCCACACATGGAAAGGAGAAAAAAAAGAATCTCTCTCTTTTGGAAGAACATTTTTTCTTTCTTCCATTCTGACAGTTGCTAGACCACAACATCAGTCTAGCCCTTCTCCAGCTCACAATTACGGTCATCCTAGGTACTGGATGTATATTTAGCGAAATTGAGTTAAATTTTAATCACTATTTAAAAACAATTTACTGTCCTGTAGAGCATGCCAGAGGTCGTAACAGAACATGGTTTTTTGGTTTACACAATTTTTGGTTCTAACAAAAATCTACCTGAAGTCTTTGCTTTTGCTCTCAAGATAGCACAACAGTGACACAATTCTAATACCTTGTTGTTTCTCCTGTGGTCAAGTCGCAGTTACTGTAGTTACTGCTAATTATTTGAAACAAACACGTTTGGCTGTAATACTAGAAGACCTCTAAAAGCAAAACCCCCTTACTGCTTGCAACGGTATCTGGCTTTTCAAGGACCACTAGGACCACTCCAGCATTCCCAGTGGGAGACAGCAACTGTTATAAATTTCCAACAATTTACATCTCCCAATCTCATTTTAGACTAGCAGTGAGTCATTTTTCACACTGAGAATGTAGAGGTCTCTCTGGTTCTTTGCCTTAATTGAAATTGCTTCTGTAGTAAATACACTAAATAATTTCATTTGTTTTTTCTATGATGGAAAGACAATATCTTCCAGAGTGAGCAAGATTAATGTCATTTGGGTCTGACCAGACAATCATAGGGGAGACTATCACACAAGAAACAAATACCCTGCTTTGTACGCAGATGTTCAGTGTTCAATTTATCTCCTCAAGAGCAGTCCCTGTTCAGCCTTCTATTATTGAGTTCAAAGCCAAGTCAGTAATATTTGCCTTTAAAAATGTTTAAATTTATGTTTCCTGTGAGAGCTTGCTTTAGAGATGCACATTTTAAACCAGTCTGTGAACCTGAAACTAGGGTTCAGTGTCTGTGGCTGCAGGTTTGAATCTACAAAGCCCTAAATGGGGCTTTGGGAACGGCAACACAAGCAGGCAGGATTTAAAAATCTGTAACTTGTTCTGTCCACTAAAATTAGTAACCCATAGCACATTTTAAATGCAGGCATTTCTCAAAGAAATAAGCAATATATCAAAGTGGGTTGCATTTAACCATTAGTTCGATCACATATTTCAGAGAAGCTGAGTTTCTGTATGAAATGCTACTACTTTAAGTTTTGCTGAGAGTGACTCTGAAGTTGAGCAGATTCTCAGTTCATACAAAACACAAAAGAAACACTGGTCCTTTGTAACAGTGCACGGAAGAAATCCACATATCCACAACAACAAAGAAAGCGTAGGTACAACAGAGATACCTACTATACAGACAGATAAGAGAGTCAAAGAGATTTGCTTAGGACTGCACAATATCCAGGCATCTTAACATTTGATAATTTTTTCCTTCCAGCAAATTAGGAAATCCTATCTACGAGCCCCAGCCCCAACAACAACCGTGTCTACGGAGTCATCTTACAGGAGCAGAGACACATTCACCATCATAGACTTGTTTCTTGGACTTCACATCCAGACTTTCAAAAAAGCCTGGTTTAAGTCACAGAAATAAGATTCAAAGCAACTTAAGTTTCTAGTTTCAGATCCACACCTTTCCGGTTTTATTATTGTTAAGCTACTAAGTATCACAACTTTTTGTTGTTGTTGAGTAAAATATTATTTCTTCCATTTATTCCTCAAGTCAGGTGTTATTGATAACTGCTACAAAGCATGATTTAGCATATACAGATGAGTGAGGAATAACTAAGGAAAGTATGGATTTGTTCGGATATTAACAGAAGTTCACAGCGAGACACAAATATCCTTGCAATTTTAATCAGACTATCAAAACATAAAAAGGGAGTATTTACCTCAGCATCTGGAAAACCTGCAGAGGAAAGCCAATTTGACGTTTTTCTTTACATGTGTTACTGAAACTGAAGTAAGTTGAGACAAAAAGAATCCATAAAATGGAAACAATCCAGAAGCCTTATCAAACATGAACATACTAACCTCTACTGAACTTCTCAGAAAAAATAGCACACATTGTAAGGCACAATACTGCATTTGTTTCGGGAATATATTAGTTAATAGCTCTCTTCAAATCCATTTTCTGTTATTCTGTGGTCTTTCTCCTTGAATACCCTCTCATGAAGAGGCACAAAGACTACTACAAATTAGAACAATCTACGATGATGAATCCTTATGATTCTTTGATGATTCTTTAACTGATATTTAAATGTATGTATTTTATCACATAGCACTTATGTAAATACCTTGCTATCGGCATACTTTAACAGGTGTATTCAAACGTGAGCATTAAAAAAGATGAAACACTAAAACACTTATTCAGTAAGGCTTGTCAGTATGGAAATCTCTCTTTTTAAAGAGAAATACTACATATAATGTCTTGTCTACTAAGCAGCGTGTTTCAGAGTGTCGTCTCTAGAGTATTCGGAGCAAGAACTTTTCTTTCCAGATCTGAAATTTCGACCAGTGGAATCTCGATTGTATTTAGGAAGTGAACTTGCTGTCCTGGAGCTTGATGATCTGATCTGTTCGCACAGTTCACGCTTTCGGTTGTTCAGCCCTCCAACAGCAAAAAAGCTACCAATCCCCCTGTGGAAGCTGTGTTACTGTTCTCATAGCTGGACTCCTCATGAACTTCTCTGAATGCCTCCAAGACACACAGGCTGATAAAAGAGCACTGGCAGTGAGGTACATTTGGATGCACTGCAGCTGAAAAGGGAACATGTTCAGGACTGCATGCTGTAAGCTGAGAAAAGGTAACTTGTAAAGGGCAAATGCCATTCTGAAGAGTTTGCTTTCTTCTGTCCCATGAATATAGGCATGTTTTCACAGCTGCCTCCCTTCTTACTTTCCATTTGTGACTTGCCGCATGTTCAGAGGGACAGATACGTTACTCAAAACAACAACAGAAAATAAAACATCAAAATTCACATCAAGACCAAGCTCTAGTCTGTCTCTATCATCAAATTTTCCGTTGCTCTCAGCACATATGGGGTCCCTGAAGCACAAGACAGAAAACAGCGATAGAAATCAACAGAAATCTTCCCTGGAGAATGCCAGTTCCAGTCCAAGTGAAAGCGTGTTGTGCACACTAGGAAAAGACACCGCCTAGGAATCGCATGATGAGCTAATTCACTACGCACTTCAAATCTACAGCAAAGTGAACATTCAGGTAAGTACCAGCCTCATGAAAATCCAAGGCACAGACTAAGAAAACAGCAGAGGTAGCTTGTTGCTATAGTTGAGTCTCTGCAATTTTCTTAAGTGCTACAGTAAAGGCATTAGTGCAAAGATGTTCCAACCTGGCACCAGAGTTTTACTGCTACATCTCTCATAAAGTCAGAGTTGGTACCATGGTAACACGGACCTGCCAAATGTCAAAAAGAACAGGCCAGATAAACCACCTGATATTTTGGCTAGACAGAATAAAGAAGCAGTAGCTTGGCCATGCACCCTCCTTTATAAACATAGGTGTTCAAGTACACAGCAGAGCAGTGAATGCCAAAAAGGAAGTAAATTTCCATTCCAGAAAAATAATACCTATCTACATAGGTATGTCATGAGGCCCTAAAACTCACATGAAAGACAAAGAGGAATTGCCAACCCAAGGATAATGAAAGTCTGACACAAGTACGATCATGTTTCTTCTAAGAGTAGAAGGCAGACCAAACGCATCAGCGGCAGACATCTCAGAGGAAGGGAACAGGAACAGCTCGAACAAGTGAGGCCCGGTGGGGAAGAGCATCTCTCATGCGGCAGGCTCTTCAGATGCTCCGTCTCGAGATGTTTGAGAGCTGATTCCTGACAAGTCTGCCACATGCCAAGCCAACCTGACAGAGGCTCAAGAAACAGGATATAATTTTCCAAACCGCAGGTCTTTTAGAGTTTTGTTCTCAGTAAACTCATGAGCAAGACAAATGGGCGAAGTCCACTGTGCCTTTCCTGTGATCCCCTTTTCTGCAGGGAATGTAGATGTGACTGTCACAGACTACAGATGTAAATTAAGGCTGCTTGCCACTAAGCAACAGTACTGGCTGTGCTTCCCTTTGGTCAAGGGGAGGTGCTGACTTCGTTAGCAGAAACTCATGAAACTAACCCCATAATCTTAATGAATTAAGACTGAATTACAAACAGTACCCATACTATATATACCCATAATCTTTAGGAAAGAGAGCCATAGTTGGAACGAAGGTATGTCTTGCCGACGATACATATTCCAGAACAGAATTATTTTATCTGTATGATAACAAAGCATAAGTGTCCCAGCTGAAACCATGGCTCCATTGCACTGGATACACACCTACAGGGCAAGAGGTAGTGTCTGTCCTGCATAAAATCCAATTTAATTAAACCAGACAAATAAAAGTGAGACGGAGGGTACATTATTATCCTTGCATCAAAGACATAAAACTACAAAATGGAGAGCAAAGCAGCCAAGGGTGCACAGTGAGAATCTGTGCTAAGAGCTGGGAAGGGAACGTAGAGATCACCTGAAATGCAGCCAGTCTTCTGCATCAAAAGCTGTTTCAGAAGGTAACAGCTAAAAGAAAATGATGCCTTTATTTGAATTAAGAGTGTCAAGTGGACACTTTTAGGACACTAACTCTACGTACCACTGGATCAGACAGCTGCATGGAAACATAGCAAGAATTTAGGAATACAAAGATAAAAGATTCTTAACCAGCTTCCAGCTACATCAAGAACCTCATTATACAGTCAGTTTCATACATTTATTGAGTTTTATCTTTAAAAAGGCAGTTTGATTTTCCATTCTCCTTCCCTCTCTGCTGTCATTCTAACTGAAAACCTATTCCAAATACAACTGCCCTAACAGTCCAGAATTTCCCCCTTATTTCAGTAATTTATTCAACTTACACCTATATGCTTTTGTGCCAACACTGTCCCGTAGCTTCATAGCTCTTCTTGGAACAAGTTGTTTATTTGTTAGTATTTACATACATTTCACAACTCTCCTCAGCTTTCATTTCATGAGCAACCCAAGCCAAGCTGCCTTGGCTGCATAAAAAAATAAAGCTGCCTACTTAAAACTTCCGATCAGCCACTTTCCTAAGTACAGGTACAGCATTAGTGTTTCTTCTCCAGTCATATGAGACCATTTTGACTTGACTGATTTGCTGAAAATCTTTGGTGTGAGGCATGAGACTGACAATTCATATGCTATTTCTTTCTAAACGCAGGCATGTCGATCATTCAGTCCCTTCAAGCTGGAGGGATGCCATCAGCCTTGGCTGTAGTAATTTTTTTTCTATACTTGTAATCCTTTTAGCCGACTCGCTTTGCCTTGCCTCCACAGATCATGTAAGCATTATTACTGGAAACTTAGGCAAAGCGTTCATCTAGCCTTACGGTCCCCATAATCTAGAGGTTATCCTTAATTTCTACCTTTTCCTCATTCATACTGCAGCCTCGTTTCTTCTGTCCTTTTTTCTCATTTCTCTAAGTTTGATTTGATAATACGGCAAAATGCACTTTGCCCAATCTATACTATTGCTTTGAAACAAGGTAGTAAACCATGTTAGACGATGTACCCTAATCAGGACATACCTTTGGTCTCAGTATCTTGTCCAGTGATGTTTTAACACCACCATTTGCCAGTACTCTCACTGCAAATACCTTTGTTAACCCGGGGTCCAATTTATTCACAGCTTTGGTATCAGATCCACTAAGAACAGCCCTACTATTCTACAGTTATATTACAATAATTAAAGCTAAAGAAATGAACAAAAAATAATGTAAAATTCTCAAATACCATAGTTTTAGTTTATGCTTCATATAAAATTAAGATTATAAAGTAATACTGCTCCTGAAAAGTAAAATCAAAAGCACACCAGACAAAGCCTAAGGGACTGAAAACAAAGCAAAAAAGGGTTGCTATCTCTGCTATCAAACATCTAACACTTAGCTGCCCACCCAAGCTATCACAGCATTTATTTGTTGTAGCTTCTCAGTGACTGCTGAAGTACCTTTTCTGCACAGTTCTGCCCTCAGGCTCCTTCCTCCCTCTCTCTCTCTCTTTACAGAGATACTGAACACTGTCCTTTTCTGACAAAGCTCCCTGTATGATCTCATCCTGTCGTCCCCTTGTCTGGCCTCAGCTTGGCCTCCTGACAAAAGCAAAAGTAGCTACAAGAGCAATGAAGTTCAGTAGCTCGATAAAGTATTTTTTAAAAAAAATTTTCAGAACAGAAAATTATTCTCTCTCTCTCTTCTTTTTTCATTTAAAAAAACCCACTCTGATCGGTGAACTCTGTTTTATTTGAATAGCAGACCTCAAGATAAAGCTACCAAATCACTTAAAATCTTCTACAGGAAGGACAAAAGCAGCAGCTATCATGCTCAGAAAAGGTCCAAGCAAGCACTGTTCAAGAAAGAAGGTGGTCTTCAGGCTTAAGGAAGAAAACCCAGAATACGCAAACACGCATGCACTCACATACTAAGAGCGACTGAGGTTGCTATAGTTTGAAAGCAAATGAGCAGGCAGCTAACCTGCTGGGCCATTCCCTATAGGTGTCACAAGAAGGCAAAGGAATTTGCCGTAGAAGGTTTGGGGAGCAGCTGTCACCAAAAGAGACACATATATTTTTCAAGGCTTTGTCATTTGTCTTCAGGGTGGGAAACGCTGTACTTGACCTCCTGCTGAGGCAGCAGCCCAGATGCAGGCAGCAGCATGGGCTAGAAGAATAAAAGGAGGCACAGCTATTATTTCAGGTACAAACACCAGAAAGCAGAGACAAAAGGCACGGTCATTAAATCGTCATTACTATTTACAAGCACACACGACAACTTTTTAATACTTTTCATGCCACACGGGTCTCCCCTCAAGGCATTCTCCAAAACAATCTGTATTAGCTAATTGTTAACTATCTCAATGGCCAAGTAAAACAAGACAAAAAGCAGGACATCAAACACTGTCTCGGCAACACCAAAGGGTCTTGGATGGGAAATGCTAAGGAGCTGACAGCTCTCGGTCTGTTCCCCTGCCTTCCCCCGGGCTGAGGCTGTGCCACCCGAGAAGGCTGCCGTCTCACCTGGCTCCCGCTCCTCATCTCTCCCTGCTTCCCCCCATACTTGCCTGTGCTCTGATCTGCCATCTGCAGCTCCTGTAATCGCTCCTCAACCTCTTCAGCTTAGCAGGGAGCTACCACCAAAACGGTTTAAACCAACTGGGATGAAACAGCGCGGGGCCAATTGCATGAGCCAGTGGTGTGGGTTTCCCATAGAGCTGAGCCAGTTTGGCAGCTGGCTGCTCTGCCCTCTAGCCTCAGGCTCCAGCCCTCTTCCATCAGGGATAACCGAGACCCTCAGGCACTGCCACAGGGACCCTCACTCTCCTGGGGCCCTGCAGAGAGCCAGCTCAGGGAGCCAGTCAAACAGAAAACAAGCCGTACCCCAAAAGCTCTACAGGCAGTACAGGTCCCTGAGCAACTCAGGCCGCGAATTGCTGGAGAACAGGAGCAGGACTACCAATTGCACTGGTTCAGCTGCCTCTGCAAACCAGCAGACCTGAGGGACATCTGGCTGGGGTGGTCCACCTGCTCCACACAGCAAAGCTGCAAAGCCTGCCAGCCACCGCTGCCAGGCCACTCCAGGCGTCCCAGCCTGCAGGACATCAGTCAACAAGCCTTCTCCTAAGTCGTAAAGAGGTACTAATAGTGGATGGTCCTTGAAAGGTTTTGGTGCAAATATTTTTCCCGGTGTTCACCTACTCAAATGTGTTTTAGTTAGAAAAGGTTTTTTTCTCCTTACATTTCAGAATGTCAGACACTAAACAACATGGATTAAAAACGTTTCCAGAGCGATCCCTTTGGCAGCATTAAATTCATACTTGGAGGAATGACTTCAAACCATTGTAAATTCCCCTTAAGCCTGGAAAAACAAATGCTTATTCACTAAAAGTAATGCCATTTGAGATCTACATCAGGGGACTTCTGTAGGAAAGTGACTGGAAGAAGTGTTGAAGGTGTCTTTCAATAGATGTAACAGAAAAAAGAATGAGTTACTCAAAACAACATGTAAGCATCCTTGACAACAACTTCAGCAAATCATGAAAGGCAGCGTTCAATGATGCACGCTGTTTAGAAAGAAAGCAAAGGACAACCTCAACATTTTTACAAAAACTGAATGAGGGAGCGGAGCCACTGTCGCTTTAGAAATCAGAAAACGTTAATGCACTCAGATGTGGAAACTAACCCTTTCAAAAAAGTCAGGAGGGTCTGAAACGACCTCACATTTGTAATTCCAGCCTGACAGTCTTTCAAGTTGCCTATTCAATGATGTACCTCTCGCAGATCGTATGGGAATGTGACATCCTTAGAGCAGGGGCTGTATGTGACATTTCACAAAATCTGTTATGGTATGCCCCCAAATAGGAGTATTTAATACAGACAATAAAAGCACTAAAAACCACAATGTGGATGGGCATGATGAAATCCCTGGAATAACTGGTGAAACAACCGTATACATGGTAAAACTAAAGTAGTTGTGAGACCAAATATTTAAGATCATTGGAAATAAATTAGTTATATATGCAACTGGGAAATAGGAAGCAAAGCAAAGGTCTGAGAAGGTTTTCAGAATACACTGAGAGAAGAGCACATGATTTCGTTACCACCTTTCCCAGTATTGTATCAACTAACAATGGAAAGACTGAAATCTGTACAGATTGCTAGGGTAATGAGTTGGGAAAAAAAAAGCATATAGTCCCAAAAAGTAATTACTGGTAGAAACCAAACGCTGACACTGGGCTTTTCTAGGATGTGATGACTGACCAGCGGTTTTCAAGACTATCCCCTCATCCAAGCCCTAAAGGAAAAGGACTACAATATGAATAGATCCAAAGACTCACAACCTCACCTTCACTAACACACTGATAGACACACACCTCAGGAAGAATTGGCAAGAGAGGGGGTATGACTATTTTTAATAGGTATATTTTCAAAGGAAATAAAGTTTTAATGTCTCACTTAATGTACTCATAGCTGGAAATCCTCATTTGACAGGCTTTAAAAAAAAAAAAATCAAGAAGAGATGCAATAGCTTGGAGAAACTTACTAGAAATTCAGAAAAAAGGGAGTTCATGCTTGGTCAACTGAATGCTTAATCTTCCACACAGTTTCCCCAGATGAAAATCAGACAGTTTATTCGACATTTAGCAAAATTAATGATCCCTTCCCAAACAAAAGATAAATCAGTAAGTCCAGTGAATATGCCTTGATGTGAAAGCCATTTTTGCACGAGGAACTGCTTAGAGCACTTAGGACAAAAGGTAGCCATGATTAAAGAAGTTTGGGGCTGATAAAAACTGAAAAGGAACATGAAAAGAAACGTTAACACCCAATCAGTTGACTACAAATTACTGTTTTGGAAGAAGGTAACCTTTTCTGATGTTCTAAAACGGGGTCTGCATACCAGCTTAGTACTAAGCAGAGAAGTTATCCATGCTCAGTCTGGAATGGAACAGTTATCTGCCTGTTTTCCAAGCCAGTGCACATTATGTTGACATTCATCAGCTAAGAGAAGGAGAACCAGAATTAAATGCTCCAGTTAAATCAAACATGTGAGAAGCAGAAAGACCCTAAAGTGCATTTTCTACTTCTACTATACAGAGAAGCAACGGCAATACATCATGATCAAATACTGCTACTTGATCAGAGCCCTATAACAGATTATTGCCGTAAAATACTGGAAAAATGGCTACTTAATACTATACCAATAGCATTGCCACCTACTATTGGCTCAAAATTCTAAAGCTAATGACCAGATGTACGAGAAACTACGGTACTTCTTTGTACAGACATATGCAGTCAAGGAATAGAAGTTTGGCAATAGATGTATCAGGGAGTGCGGAATGAATGTGAAAGATTTAGAGGTTGACACATGACAGAAAATCAATGGTTTACCAAGATGGAGGGGCCTGAGTGTGTTCATTCCCACCATTAAATTATCGAACATCAGTGTTTCTGGAAGTAACATTTCATCTATAAGATCAAACAGGGCAACAAACAGCACTAGTTGGGGAAAATGCACATTTCCAAAGTCACGTATCCTCAGAACAGCATGCCATTGCAATGCTAAAAGCAGCAGCACTATTACCACCAAATACGTGTTCGGTTCTGGTTTTGTTTTTTAAAGAATGCGAGACAGTTGCAAGTAGCATTATTCAGAATATGAACATCCAAGAATCAGTAATACACCAAAAAAAGGCTTTTCCTACCAGCTGATTTTGGAGTGATTTTGTCCCTGTTGGCTGCACATACTGCCAGTAGCCTGTATCCAAGGTCCAAGTCAAATCCTTGCTGAGCT
>NW_008825162.1:4068405-4068905 GCF_000699105.1 Pygoscelis adeliae
TCTTTGCAAAGTTACATTAACCTGCTTATCAGCACTAATGTTAGGCAACTGAATCTGCTGTAAGGCACTGCTCTCCAGTAGTTTCCAGTGCAAGCACAGCAAACTGAACACAGGAGTCCTCTGGTGATCTGGTTAATTGACCACTTGCCAGAAGAACGGCCTAATAGTTCCAAGAAAGTTGGAGAGGCAAAGGTTTTCCAGAAGAAATAATGCAAGAGAAACGTATGCAAAGATTGTACAGAATGCATTTGACTGTACTTGAGACTTCACGATGAGAAGTCCCTAAGTCTCTAGCTCTGTGTCACAAGCAGTTCCCAGCCCTGTTCTCAAGAGCAGTGCCCAGGTCCTTTAGGTTAAAATGCCCTCCTCCACACTGATGGGCAGTGTTCTACGCTGTGATCAGTGTCACAGTTGCTGCGTTTCAACAATACCGTACTGGCAAGCACAATTACAACAGCTTTAGAATAAACAGGCCTGTGCAAGAAGTATTTGCCAAGCAC
>NW_008825162.1:4068945-4069966 GCF_000699105.1 Pygoscelis adeliae
TCTAGAAGGACTAGCAAAACTAGGCAAATCAAAGACTGGGGTTAAGGATAAAAAGCAGTCAACTGTTTCTCCAGGCCAGCAACTCAGCTATCAGCCAAGAATGTATCCACATGAAAAACTGCTGTCATTCTGGCAAACTATGCTAAGGTTATACACAGCAGAGTTTTTATATTGCCTTCTAGTGGCACAGGATGACTTCAGACTCAGAGGCATAGATAAACCAAATTATTCTTAACATTGCCATTTCTGCTTTGCATTGAAACAATGGTCTAGGAACTCCACAAGAAACAGAACACCATTTCCTTGCGTAAAGCAAAAGAAAGTTCCTATCCTACATAGCTTACAATGCAAGAAAATATCCTTTTCCAACCCCTATCTCCATCTGAAAGCTCCTTTCTAAATTAATGACACTGCAATTATCTGTGTCCAGGACTGGTTCCCCCCAAAAGCAACAGTATAGAACAGAGTGAAGAACCAACATACGTGATAATCTACAAATGGTAAAAAAAAAATGCACTGTTCTGCCCTACGTACTCAACACTATTACATGAATCTTATTATTCTGAACTTTTTCCAATATCCACTTTTCCTAATTAACAATTAAGAACCAAATTTCTTTCTTAAGAAAGAATTAATGACATAGACAGTGGGATGGAGTGCACCCTCAGCAAGTTTGCAGATGACACCAAGCTGAGTGGTGCAGTCGACACGCCAGAGGGACGGGATGCCATCCAGAAGGACCTGGACAAGCTCGAAAAGTGGGCCCGTGTGAACCTCATGAGGTTCAACAAGGCCAAGTGCAAGGTCCTGCACCTGGGTCGGGGCAACCCCCAATATCAATACAGGTGGGGGGATGAAGGGATTGAGAGCAGCCCTGCCGAGAAGGACTTGGGGGTACTGGTGGATGAAAAGCTGGACATGAGCCAGCAATGTGCGCTCACAGCCCAGAAGGCCAACCGTATCCTGGGCTGCATCAAAAGAAGCGTGGCCAGCAGGTCGAGGGAGGGGATTCTGCCCCTCT
>NW_008825162.1:4070048-4093780 GCF_000699105.1 Pygoscelis adeliae
TGAAGAAAGGCTGAGAGAGTTGGGGTTGTTCAGCCTGGAGAAGAGAAGGCTTCGGGGAGACCTTATTGTGGCCTTTCAGTACTTCAAGGGGGCTTCTAAAAAAGATGGGGACAAACTTTTTAGCAGGGCCTGTTGTGACAGGACAAGGGGGAATGGCTTTAAACTAAAGGGGGGTAGATTGAGACTAGAGAGAAGGAAGAAATGTTTTATGCTGAGGGTGGTGAGGCACTGGCCCAGGTTGCCCAGAGAGGTGTTGGATGCCCCATCCCTGGAACCATTCCAGGTCAGGTTGGACGGGACTCTGAGCAACCTGATCTAGTTGAAGATGTCCCTGCCCAGGGCAGGGGGGTTGGACTAGATGACCTTTAGAGGTCCCTGCCAACCCAAACTATTCTATGATTCTATGAATTAGCATGGATAAAGTTCCCAGGTAGACATTTGTCGTTTCTGTTGTTCCTATTAATTTAGAAATTACAGATTCACAAGAGTTTATCAGATGGGAGTGTCCCCTCCCTAATTTTTTTTTAACCCTCCCAATCTCACAGTTGAGCAGTAGAGACCTTCAGGGAAATGAAATGAGAATTTGGGATAATCAGTACAGTAATACACAACCCTAGAATACACCTACTGTTTTATCTCCTATTTCTCTTTACAATCTTAAGTTTTAGATAGGAAAGAAAAAATAATTTGCGAGAAAGAATGCAATTATTTTTGATACATCAAAAAACATTTCCAACTTGGTAGATTAGCGTTTAATCCTTACACCTAAAAGTCAGATTATTGTTAATAGCCTGGCTAAGACTCTGGGTCCAAACTTGCAAAAATAAGATAAAATAAAAAACCACAGGCAAAAGAACAACAGCAGAACAACAAGGTATCTCATATTTCATGTAAGTTAGCAATAGGAGTGAAGACTGGTGGGCTGCCATGAGATCTGTAAGACACGGACACACTTGGAAATCTGTTTCCCTTTCCTACTTCCAGTATCACCGTAGTTCAGCCACTGACAGGTAGACATTAGGGAAGGGATCAGTAGGAAGTGGGCAGAAAGCTCCTCTAAAGAAAAACCATCTTGTTAAAGGCTCCTGAGGGCAATGTCTCATTAATGCGTAAACATTACTTAAACTCCTTTAGGCATCATCTACTGTACCACCACAGAGGAACGCCTTTCAGAGTGCTACTCAGGTCTGTAAAATAAAGGAGAATGGGCCCTCCCATTTTCTGTTTTGAAAAAGCACATTATCATTGAACTCTTCATTTTGAAACCGGAGGGGAACGAAGGCAGAAACACCTGCTCATCAGCGAGTGCACAGTAACTTAAAAAACACAGTCTGCTTATATGTTTGGTTCACTTTAAAACATGAAGCTACGGATACTGAGACCCTGCTGGCCAGAGGCCAAATCACTACTATCAACTGGTATCTTGCCAATTACAGAAAAAATTCTACAAGGTAACTCAGGAAATACAGAGAATCCTAAAGCCCTGAGCCCACAAAAGCCAATCTATGATTGCAATGTCTGCACTGAATAGGTTGCAAAGTCTGGGTCAGTCTGAGTCCTCACAACAGGGTAAGGCCTAACCTGTCAAACTCTCATTTGACATGAGTTTCCTTTGGTTAATTTCCTCCACCAGAGAAAGCACCGCTCTGTACCTCACCGTGGCCAAAAGCAGAGCTTCCAGATGCCAGGGCGTGCAGCCCCGACACTGACCGCACCCCGATGGCCATGGCATCGTCCTGCTAAAGCCTACCTCAAAGCGGGTGAAGCTATACCTTAGCAAGCCCTGCAAGCAGAAGACTGAGCATAGAATCATAGAATCATTAAGGTTGGAAGAGACCTCCAAGATCATCGAGTCCAACCATCAACCCAACAACACCATGCCCACTAAACCATGTCCCTAAGCGCCTCATCTACCCGTCTTTTAAATACTTCCAGGGATGGTGACTCAACCACTCCCCTGGGCAGCCTGGTCCAATGTTTAACCACTCTTTCAGTAAAGAAATTTTTCCTTACATCCAATCTAAACCTCCCCTGGCGCAACTTGAGGCCATTTCCTCTCGTCCTTTCGCCAGTTACTTGGGAGAAGAGACCGACACCCACCTCGCTACAACCTCCTTTCAGGTAGTTGTAGAGAGCAATGAGGTCTCCCCTCAGCCTCCTTTTCTCCAGGCTAAACAACCCCAGCTCCCTCAGCCGCTCCTCATAAGGCTTGTTCTCCAGACCCCTCACCAGCCTCGTTGCCCTTCTCTGGACACGTTCCAACATCTCAACATCCTTCTTGTAGTGAGGGGCCCAAAACTGAACACAGTATTCGAGGTGCGGCCGCACCAGTGCTGAGTACAGGGGCACTATCACTTCCCTGCTCCTGCTGGCCACACTATTTCTGATACAGGCCAGGATGCCGTTGGCCTTCTTGGCCGCCTGGGCACACTGTCGGCTCATGTTCAGCCGGCTGTCGACCAGTACCCCCAGGTCCTTTTCCGCCAGGCAGCTTTCCAGCCACTCTTCCCCAAGCCTGTAGCGCTGCATGGGGTTGTTGTGGCCAAAGTGCAGGACCCGGCACTTGGCCTTGTTGAATCTCATACAGTTGGCCTGGGCCCATCGATCCAGCCTGTCCAGGTCCCTCTGCAGAGCCTTCCTACCCTCGAGCAGATCAACACTGCCGCCCAACTTGGTGGTGTCTGCAAACTTACTGAGGGTGCACTCGATCCCCTCATCCAGATCATTGATAAAGATATTAAACAGAACTGGCCCCAAAACTGAGCCCTGGGGAACACCGCTCGTGACCGGCCGCCAACTGGATTGAACTCCATTTACCACAACTCTCTGGGCCCGGCCGTCCAGCCAGTTTTTGACCCAGCGCAGAGTCCACCTGTCTAAGCCGTGAGCCGCCAGCTTCTCGAGGAGAATGCTGTGGGAGACGGTGTCAAAGGCCTTACTGAAGTCCAGGTAGACCACATCCACAGCCTTTCCCTCGTCCACTAGGCGGGTCACCTGGTCATAGAAGGAGAGCATGAGAAGGCGGAATCTGAACTTGCGAGTCTAGAGACGTCAGCCAGTCAAACTACTACTTATTGCTCAAGTTTTTAATGAAAAATATGAGGGAAAACAGATTGCAAATTCATTTTAGCTAAAAAAAAAAATAAAAATCTAGATTTGAAAGAAAGTGCTTCCACTGACAAACTGCACAAAACCTCTTCCTCCTCTCAACAGAACAGCAACAAAACCCTCAGCTACTTAATAGAAAACAGACATTTCTAATAAAATTTTCATTTTGCCAAGAGTCATTTTCCACCTAAATTTTTCTCCTATGCACTCCGCTGAATGCAGAAAGAGGCTCTGTAAAACAAATTGGTCTAACCATGCTCAGGAGGACTTTCTCTGGGCCCTTCTCGCCTGGCCCTTGGCTTTTGTACACCACTTCTCAGCAGTCCCCTTGGTCAACACAAATAGGGTAGTTCACTTTTTATTTCCAGTGTCTTCATAGGCTTATGAATTTTTGCGTTAACTGTATTTAAAGTTTTAAGTTTTTCTTTCAATTGTGACAGCTAAAGACTTACTTTTATTTCAAAATGAAAGGCAAACAGAACAGATCATATATCCTCCAAAGACCCTGTTTCAGGTTGCCTACAACTGAGGTCAGACATTGCTCACTCGGTACTTGGAAGGCTTTCCTCCGGTGAACCTGTATGCTAGGGACCTCCTGGCCTTTTAAATAAACACTGAGATTTCTCAGAAACAAGATGACAAATGCGTCATAGGAACATGATCCAGAAAACGCAAAGAACTAACTACAAGACATTTGGTAAGTTTAATATATTAAAGTCAGCAGACCCTGCTGAAATTTACCTTAGCGTGCCTCAAAAGGAACTAGCCCGGGCAAACCTTGTAACTGCTAATGATTATTTTCAGCAATTCATTCAAGACAGAGACCTTGGAGGCAACATCAAATCTCTGGTTTTAAGATGGTAAAAAGGTGAATCTCAAAAGTTACAAGCACCCAGACAGACAACGAAACGAATTACTAAATAAACATTAAGTGAGTAATAGAGAATATCATCACGAATCCATCAGCACAGTGCAGTCGTCTTCTCTGATGAGTTAACTGGCCTTGTAAGTGTAAGCAAGATAGCGGATGTAACACATCTTAACTCTAATATGCCTTTTGACATTGCCCTATATGACACTGTCATAACAGAGGAACATAGCCCAGATGACAGCAGTATAAATTTTACTCAGATTATTAATTAACAGTTCTCTGTCAGATCATAACTTGTCTGGATACAGGTCATTTCTATGTATTCAGTCGTGACTTGGACAATGAAACAGAGTAAACTGCCAAACTTCTAGATGATAACAGGCAGAAGAGTCTGCAAACACTTACAGGATAAAAGTTTAAAACAATCTTTATAAACTGGAAAAATGTTCCAAAAGCCAGGCCAAACACACATATGAAATACTACAGATGGGAAAGAAAAATCAAATGCCCAAATAGAAAATTGGGAACACACAGCAGAATTCATCTGCCCAGTGTACAAGTGCCTAAGGATAAATACAGGGGAAAGGTTCTAGGTATTAAAGATCACCAAGCACTGGAACAGGCTACCTATCAATCCCCCTGGAGTCTGGGGGGTAAGGGGATTTATACTAGACCAGAAAATATCTGTATGACATCCCAGCTTGGGGAAGAAGAGTGGACACCATGCTCCCTTAGGTCCGTCCCAAGCCCAATCTCAGTGATTCCAGACATCCGCTACTGACTGGAGCCACCCAGCTCAGCCTGAACCCTGCCCCAGGAACTCTCCCAAGTTTGAAACCTCCTCTGATTTTGATCTTACTCAGGTAACAGCGCTGATCAGATGGGATTGAGTCAACATAGTTTCAATTATCCATTCAATGTTATGGCTAAGTGATACGATACCACTTGCAAACATACTCAGGCTTTCTCTAACTGCTAATACAAGTTGAGCACACTGGTAAAAATTCAGACAACATGCAGGCGGCACCATGTGTTCAACCATGACTTCATTCTGCAATGCTGTAAGCATGTATCTTAGTTGACCTAAGCATACATGCCATAAAATTCAGTTGAAAAGTAGTGCATTTAAAAAAAAAAAAAAGATAGACATAGTTGCCAGTGGTACCACAATCATAAGTTGAGAAGATCATCCTTTATCACGGTTGAGAGAGGTGCTTGGCCAGCCCAAGGTTCAACACTTAATATTTCTCTGTTATTTTACAATAACAGTTTAGACAGACCTTATAAAAGCTAGCCTATTTCCTACATATGCTTGTAACACCTAGCTTTTATTTTAACTTAGATATGGTGCTGACAACTATTTCAAGCTGTGTCTTTAAAGGAACATATACCTTATTTGCACACAAACATTACTGTAACATTAACTGTCAATAAGAAAATCTGATCACCCCAAAACTTTGAAATCTTTAATCTGAATAATATTGCGTTCACTGCCTGTGACACAGCTCTGCAGAGTTCCAGATGCCTGAACTCCGAGGGTCGTTGACAGCGAGGGAAAAAATGATGAGAGTTAGGTTTTAATAACGTGAAAAACAGAGACATTCAGCTACCAACTTCTCTCCTCTTTGCCGAATTCAACTGCAATACTTCTTCCCCCCCCCCCTCCTTTTCTCCTTTTGTGAGGCTAAGGAGCTACACCATGGCAAGCTCCACTCCCTGCCCTTCCTGTCATCACACCACGAAGTACTGGAACAATGTACCTCTTAACCTAAAAGGCCTGTTAATCAAGAGAGCTATATGACTGCTTATTACAAAACTCCCTTCCCATTATGTTGCGCTTTCAATGAATCTCTTAACTAGCAGCAGTCAAGAGCACCCCCCCCTGCTGGCATCAGAATGAATTTTACCAATTCAATTTGCTGGCTGCTCAAAACTAAAAATGCCAGCTGATTGCTAGTTCAGACAGCTCTGTGTTCAGCCACTTGTGCATACTTGAAATTATCTGAATGCAGTTTGAAGACTACAGCAGAAATTTTGTAATTAGAATTCTGCAATGTAGATGGTAATTTTTCCCCCTCAGTAACACACAAAGATCAGATAAACAGGAAGCAAATTGAGGAATTTTGCAACATGAATAGTGATCTGCCTCAAACAGAAAAAAAAAAAAGGGGGGGGGGAGGAAGAAATCTTTGTGATCTGAAGTCCTGGTCTGATGAGACTCTTGCACTGCGGTTGCAGAAGGGCTGTCTCAACAATACAGACAATCAAAGCAGCTGAGTAAAGTTATATATCATTAACTAGTTTCTTGCCTTTGATGCTTGAAAATAGATATTAAGTAGGTTCTGCAAATGTGAGAGACTCTACAGAGCCTGTGTATTTAAACTAGGGTTTTCTCAAAATATATTTACCACCCCATTAGGTGGATAAGGACCATAATTACAAAATCAAATAAACCAGTATCCCTGCCATCTACTGCTTTTCTTGACACTTCCTGCAACAGTGAAGTAAACCATGCTGAATAAGGATATCTCCTCCTTTACATCCTCTTCCTCTCCTCTGCATGTCTAACAACCATAAACATAGAAGAGAAGGTCACTATACTCAACCTTCTGCATCTGAAATTTTCTCCCAGAGGGAAAGATGCAGGGATTTTGCTTTAATTAAGCCAGCTGATCACTGGGTCACTGCAATACTGTTGCCACCTGAGTCCTGGCAGACTTTGAACAATGCTGCGGATGAAACATACAGCCATCACATGACGCAAGTGATCCAGGAATTCCAAAAGCATTTTGACAGTAACACACCTCAAACAAATATTCTAAAGTTGTAAGATAACCCGTGACTTGACTAACGAAATTAAGCCAAAAAAAAAAAAGGGGGGGGGAGGGGGGCCTTAGGACACCATGAGGTCATACGACAGGCAGTAATACTGAGCTATTTGGTAGCACTGTGAGCTGCTCCAAAGCAGAGCGTTCTGTGCCTGCTGGCTGTACTCTGACGGTACAGCACGTACACAGCCCTGGAGTGCTGCGATGCACTGCAAACACATAAAACTGTGTGCTTAACAAATGAAGGGAGAGGACAATGGAAGCAGAGTTTCTTCCACATGAACTTTTTGCTCTGGAAGTCTTGGATACAAAGACTAAATGCAACATTTCTAGGGCTCTAACGGGCAGCTGCATCCTGCCATTTTCTGGGTATAGATACGCTGAACCAACTCTTCCATCTGTAATTACTGACATTCAGACCCTAACCTGATTTGACATCTGATTTTTGAGTATCACATGTTGACTTTGATTACATACTTGTCTGCATTAAACAGAACGAACCCAGCCTGGTGTGAAGTCAATGTAGCAGCAGATACCTTGTGAACACATTAGCATTAGCTCGACTTTGGGGTTTTTTGCTGTCTGAGGCATACTGTTGCGGAAACTTGACATTATTCAAAGATACCATTCTTGTCTTTTTTTTTTTTTAAATCAATTGTATTTTTCATGAAATATTGGATAAGCTAAAATAGATCTCTGTATCATGAAACTGAGAGCAGCTATTTTTATTTTTCTTAAAATGACCTAAAAAATCCTCAACAGTCTCAATTCCAGGATTTTCCAAAGAGAAATGCAATTCAAAAGATTATTGTACCGTTTATCAGTATCACTAAAAAAATGAACCTATAGCAGATACTTCCATCAGTTTAACACAGATTCTTATTTCAGCAACTCTTTTCAGCAATACAGAGATCTAGTAAGAGCTACAAGCAGCACAAAAGATTTAGATGAAATCCATAATCCTCAGATAGAGTACAACTAGGACTACAGTTTTGGGTGTTGTTTTTCTTTAACTTAAAGAGAAACATTTCCTAAACAAACATGGGTGAGTTTCCCACATCTCATGACTGAGGTAGACCCAGCATTTGGAGAGAAAATCTAGAACATTAAGATAGTGGGGGGTGGGGGGAAGGGCACTTTTAATGACTATTTCAGCATAGCTTTTTGTGGACAAACTGGGGTAGGAAGTGCCATCTCTTGGATGGAAAGAGAGACAGACCCAGGTCCTAACCATGGTGGTCAGAGACCCCAGTTTTCACTAGAGAAGCTCTGTTACATTCAGTGCTTTGGCCAAGAGCCAGCTCAGGTAAGCGCACCCTGCTTACCTAAGTTCCTCCTACTGTCCAAAACCGTTGTGGTGCTGGATTTTAATTTCGTAGACTAAGCCTCTAGGTACAGTTACAGAGTAACTGCACACAGCTGTGCTTCTCTTGCCCCCTTTTATTTCCTTTTCAGGCACGCTGAAGAGCCCCGAAGAACGATGAACTCGGCGCCTCGTAACGCTGAAGCGCAGTAAGAGAACAAAGCAGTGCCTTTATCGCCCTTCGCTGAAGACAAGTCTGTAAATCTGCCCGTTTTGCTCTCAGCTGTCCCCTCATTTCCATTTTTGCTGCAGCACCGGCACAAAAGATAGCCAATGCCCTCAGTAAGATCATTTAACATATTAAACCGCTTGGCAAGAGCAGACATAGGATGAGCCTAGAGTGGATCTGAGTAAAGGCAAAGAGTGTGAGACAACCTTGTCCAACCAAAGTAGGGTTATTTTTTTTAACCGCTCTGTAGTAACCGAAGCTGTTTCTTTTGGAAGACAGTAAGGTAATGCCATATACAGTTCATTTTTAGAGAATGATATTCTTAAATTTATCAAGAATATTAGCCTTACCGTAATATAATCTCATCCCAAAGTGCATTATGAACTACGAACACTAGAATCAGAAACTGTTTTGATCATAATAAAAACATAGCTATGTCTGGTTTGTGGAAAGTGGAGATTATTTTAATCAGCTCCCCGTAACACTGTGCAACAGGTAATGCTACATACCAAAGAACACCGTATCCGTTGCAATTTCAATTATTTATAGAATCAATGATTTCAATTATAATTCAAATTTCTGGCCTACAGACAGTTCTATTTGATTTGAAAATAACTACTGTTGAAAAATAACACCTAGCTTTCCTTGGCAAGTCAGAAGACAGTTTATTGTCTCTGAGAAAGATGATTATTTGTTTGCATGAGTTCAATCAAAGCTGTTTAAGTCAACTTTTCTGTATCCTGTAGCTTGCAAGGAAGAAAACAGATTCAAAGCTTACCCCTCCCCCCTCCTTGACTTCTATTTATCTGTTGAAACGCGTTTTCTTTATAAACTTGTATTACCCACTCACTTTGGTGATTTTCTGTGATGGGTGAGCCCAAAAAGGTAAGCTCTAGAATTAGTGTCTGCCAGAACTGTTTGAACATAACAGTGATGCATGTGCAGCCACACACATTTTTGCCAGAAGGGGCACAGCTTTTGGGGCTTAGTTAATGAAAAAAAAAATATTTATTTTTATAGTGCAAGCCATAGGTTTACCTGTGTACTCTAAACCTTTTCTCTTTGACTGCACTGCACAGAATTATTCTCATTTTATTCATAGGCCTTGACAGCATCAGCCTAAGTTCTTTGTCACAAGCAGAAATTATTTCACCTCTAGAAGTGCAATCATTTAAAGTATCCTATACAACTAACGCAAGTATTTAACTAGCTAAACAAAGCCTGTTTACAGGCCTTATTAGACACCTCTCTGGTAAAATTTCAGCTGTTGCACCAAATCCTGAATTTGTTCTTGAGATAATAAAACCCTTCCTATTATCCTGCATACAATGTCACTAGAGCCCATAGTAGCAAATTTAACTCCAGTAATATCAGGTACTGCTGATATGTAAAAATAATTATCTACTGCTAATAGCCAGTATGTATACTGTGCACATCTATTATTCTAAAAGAGAAAAAAAAAATCACTGCAGAAAAATGAACACTAGAAACGTGTTGACGTTCAACATGCGCTGTCTAGCTAACTCATGAAATTTTCAAGTCATCAAGATTTCCCCAAGTGCTGGCATTACAATTTAAGCACAGAAAACCTTCTCTATTTTCTGTATTATTATCAAAACCAGTGATTCCGTAAGTGAAGCTGTAAGCTTCTCTGCTGATGCCCAAGCTGAGTACTTCTAAGAGCATTCTTCTGCATCCATTCAGGGTCTGTTAGACTGGCAACAGGAATAAAAACATACTGATGTTATAAAGTGAACCAGATATTACTGAGAGTGCAGATATGAAGATGGTGTGTAGGATAAACAGAACTACTTTCTAAGAACCGTTTCTTAAAATTAAAGCACAATTTCAAGGTTTTGAGCTTTTTTTTTTCCTTTTTATTAATAGGATTAAATCTAATTGGTTAATTTTTGAAAAAAAAAAATAGATAAAACTTAAATGATGCAAAGACTCTGTTATACCAGAGGTACCATTAAATTGGCTATTCGTGATACAACAGATCTGTTTTGATGCTCTGTCATGACATCTGATGCATTTAAACTTTGCAGTGTATGAATGGATGGTTTGTTCATTCCTGAGAGAGCTTGCCCTTCTGCAGTCATGACATATTAATATATTTCAATTTGGATTAGGATATACTGTGTTATCTGCTAGTAGGATATGATGATTTCATATCCCTTGATGGTTCCAGAACAGTTCAGTATACCACTTTTTCCCTGGTCAGAGAGCTAACAGAACAGAAAGTCGTAAAAGGAAAAAAAAAAATCCTTTGGTACACTACAGAGGAGGAACCTTATAAGCAAGCAAGCAAGCATTTTGAGTATTTGTAGAACTTCTGGATTAAATGCACTTGCCTTTAGGAATCCACACAGCTCAAATACTGTAATGATGGTAGAGACTACTTGCTTTAAAAAGCATATCCAAAAATATGGAAGTTTTAAGGGAATTTGTTTTTGAAGGTCTTTTTGAAGACTGGCAAAACAAAACAACAATCCTGTTTTAGCGGTTGAACAGACTTCCATACTGATTTTTCAATTTTCTTTTAGCATAATCCTCACAAAGAAGAACACTGATAAACTTTGTCAGTGTTAAGAAAAATTGGCTTCTGATAGTAGCTAAGCAAGCAAATGTTAAATGTACTCATGATATTCCAGTATTTCCGCTGCCTTTCAATTATTTGCAACTTTCTGAACAATTTCCCTGGAAACAGACTGAAGTTCTATTATGTTTGTAAAATAAAGGTAGATAAACACATTTTCCTGTAAGAGGACAACAAGCCTCAACATCAACCTTTGCTAAATTTTGAAGAAGAAAATATTATTTAGAAAGAAGTTATATATGAGCAAGCTCAGATAGAATGAATTTTTAAAAGAAAAAAAAAAAAAGGAGTCCTTGCCTATTGTACTGCTACGTATTAGGAAGAAACAGGGCATATCACCCTCTTGGGGTATAACCATGTAGTTAAGCCCGTTTAATGGGAAGCAGGAAGAGGGATGTACACAGCGAGAAATTAAAGAATACCCTCCTTAGAGGGATTTTAAAATTAGGGACAAGAAACACATAGTCATTGCAGTTTATATGCATTCTGCAAATCCTGTGTATTTATCTAAAACAAAGCAAGCCAACTGGTTAAGTTCCTGTGTTTTTTCCTTGTTAGGAATATAATGAGATTACAACATGTGATAAAGATGCTGCTGCCAGTCAGTCCTACACTGCAGATAGCGCTCTCCCATAACAAGCTTGGGAAAGGGGGATTTCATGTCACCCTGTTCGGATTTCAGGCAGGAGCATGAAGCAAAGCAATACATGCTGTTCAAATCTTAACAGTACTTAAATTATAAGGACTTTTTTTCTTTCTTTCTTGTCAGAAGAAAGATAGTATTTTCTTTTCAAGAAACTCTGATAACCAGGTATTGTGTGTTTTACCTCACTATTTTTCATGGAGCATTTCCTTCTTGCTTTCCCTATGCTCTGTGAAGACAGTGAATCACTAGCAGCCAGACCTTATTTTGACCCTGCACTTGGACAGGGCTACAGGTCTGCTTATGTAGAAAAAAAAAGATTTAAACAGCAAGGAAGTCACAGGTCAGCTTGACAATGTTCTAGCAGAGGTCTGCGGAGAAATATTGGGCACAAGCTACCTAAGTATACTTAAGCTGAATGTCTCCTTTCCCAAACGCTAACCTGAAAATGCTAACAAGGTTTTAAAAAAATATAAATAAAATATATTTATGGTCACATCAGATCCTATGTACAGTTTTTCATGACTGAGGTTATATACTGTAGATAACTTTTACTTCAAACAGAATCGTTAATTATCTTATCTTTGGACTCTCCTAACATTTCTAACTTTCTTTAATTATTTTCTTTTCTGATTGGAAGAATGATATGCACCTCCTTAGATCACTGGATTTATTCTAATTTTTTGACATAGAAATCTGAGGGATGTTATACACTTGAGCACATTAAGATGGAGCCATTCCTTAACATTTGGATTTCTGGCAACTGAATCTCAGTCTTAGTGTCTGTTTTATATGCATCAGCTACATAGTGCATGAAAATAATTCCTGCGCTTCTGTTCCCCCAACAAATACAATGATAGTCTCTTCAATAGTAATTTTAAAATTTCTCTCTCTTTTGTGACTATTCATTTATATCAACTTGTTCTGCAAATTGCAGTGCAGCTTTTGAACACTCCTACTCCAGTCAGAATTTAATTCCGCTAAAGCCTTGACTCCACGTAACAATTTCGGACTGGATCCTGCTGCTGGGTGCATGGGAAATAAAACTTCCAAAAGAAAAAAATGCTGTTGTGCACACAATAAAATATATTTTCAATGCATTATAAGTAAGTTGCTTTACGAACTGCACTGGTCTTAATAAAAAGAAAATGGAAAGAAAAGGATTTAAGTCAATAAAACTGTTGGAATTAGTATGTCAGGGTTAGACCTGCAGTCAATATATGTAACAAAGCAAGCCGAACAGGCATGTCAGAAACACTGTTTAGCTGAAAGTACAGCATACTTAGGATAGAAGACAAGTAGCCGTCCAATCCCACCAAAAATGAGCAAAGGAAAATAAATGCCTTAAAAAAAAAAAAATCCTTTAACTCCATAACAACACAGCTCACTTAGCAACTTCAAACCATGAAAATAAATATTGTATGTGCATATCAAGTAACCTAGCCTGTGGGCTTGTAAGTAACCTAACTATAAATGTTTTTTCCCTTTTATGATTTAACTTCTTGTTATTGCATTTTGCTTCCTGTTAAGTAATGGAGTCAAATAAACAGTTGTTGGGATCTGGCTTCACGTGTTTAAGATAAAATGACAAAAACCCCCACAAAATGCAGATTCTGAAAATCAAGTTCCCTTGGCCGCGACAGACTGCATACAGTATAAAACAGAGGCTAGGAACCACCGCCACAGAGGGAGCGGACGTACCGTCAAACAACCCATCAGGCTCTGCTCGAATGGCCTCTGGAAGGCTCTGGGGTCTCCGCACCAGTCCAGGAGCTCTGTTGCTGCATTATGGAAGTTTGCAGGGTTCTGTAAGTGCTGGAAAGGGAAGACAAAGCAGCACGGTAAATAACATACACAAGGGCTGACACAGTCTTTTCTACATCACTTTAATGCAACATTTGGAAACTAGGAACAGCATATAATTTGGAAGCAAGGCCTTAAATTGTACAGTGAACACAGAAAATCCTATTTCATTCTTTTTAATACTTACGCAGATTTTCTAATTTTCTGATATGAACCATTAGTTAGAGGTAAGCTGTAGCTGAAATACCACAGCTCACCTGAATTCCTTCCTCCATAACATCACCTCTCCCACCTGCAAACCGTTACGGATTCTACTCAGAAACCAAAACCGTCTGAGCCCAAATTGAGGGAAACTGCAGTCTTATGTTCAAAGTCTTTGCCTTGGGCTTATGCCCCGTTGCTGGGACATGCCAGCACAGCCATGCCTTCCAACAATCAAGATTTTAAATCTTTGCCTGCCAGCCAGGAGACAAACACGACGGTCTCAGAAAATACCAGTGACAGACCAAAGCACACTTACTATACCGATCATGGGACACTGCCATGACCAGAAATGTTTTCACATGCACAGGAAGCGCGTAGAAATTTCGGAGTGGAATCTTACCTCTCCTGAAGAGACTGGCACAATTTTGAGAGAAAAATCTGGTTTTGTTTTCAAATTTGCATGGGCAATGCGATTTCTTAACTGTTACATTCATCTCTGCCTTTGTACTGAACAACCTGTAGTCCTGTTTTTAGAGGCATTTAGTAAACTTACCTGATGCTATTATTCACACTGTCATCCCTCACTGTGCTACGCTGCCCAAGTATTCCAACATTTTAGCAGGAGCAGAGGGAGGGCGCAGGAAAGAAGGAATATAATTTACATGAATAATATTGCTACTAAATTCTCCAGTTATGGTGATGCTAGATATTTCAATGAAAACTCCAGAAACAAGAAGAAAAGAGTGTATTTAGGAATTGTCGGTATCTATTTTAAATAGTAGTTCTATAATTCTTGGGATTGCCGAAACATGAAAATGAGCTGAGCATTTTATCTGGAAGGCACAAAACCCAAAGGCATCATTTTTAAAATACATCATTATTTTTGAATCAGTTGCATAATTTGGGAAAACATGACTGCTCATTTCTAAGCATCTGGATTAATAATAATGTTCACAATCTATTTCTTTTCCCCTCGTCCCCTTGTGCCTGAGAAGCCGCATATATTAACTCTATGATAAATGAAGGAAAAAAATTCCTCCCATGCCAGGTTTTGAGGAGTTCCCAGTCTGTGAGCTTTCGGATCGTGTTACTGTAATTCTTATTCAATGAAGGCTCTTGGTCAGAGGCCTTGTTTTAACAAGAGATGACTGACATGTGGGGCACGGATTTTTAAAACAATAGCAGAATTTGAAAAAGCAGACAGGCATTGTGCAACGTGGTTTTCTTCCTCTGCTCTACAGACACGGACTATAGCTCACGCTACCATCCAGTTTGATAGCTTTACCTAGGCTGCATTTCAGAACAACAATTTCTTGCCAGCTGATCATATAGTTGTTGGAGGAGTCGGACTATTGCATATACAAATTAAAGAGAAGAATCCAAGTAAATAAATGTAAGAAGCCATATTTTAAGGCTTCTTGTAAAAAAAGTCCCATGAACAGAGCCAGCAGTTTGGGTTACGAATCTTGTAAGTAAAAGGCAGAAGGATGTGCCTTTTTGAAGGCTTCATTTAATCCTCCAGAGAAGCGATTGCCTGACACTAAATCTCTCAGTGTATACTGCTCCTTCTGCACACCACTTTCATCTGCAGGGGAAACAGAAGTTGGTTCAAACCCCTCTACAATAGCACATGTAAGCTCTGCTACTATCAAACATCAGATTTCCAGAAGGCAGGAAAGGTGCGTAAGCTGGTGAACAAATTGCACGATACTGAACACATACTGCACTGGCAGGACACAGGTCACCAATCTCTCAGTAGGGAAAAAAAACCCCAAACCCAAAATCCTCTTCCACACAGACACAACATAAAGAAAACTCACTGAAAGCTACTCAGTTCTGTACCTGAAATAGTCTTTAATAATCCTTCCCTCCTTGGGAAGTGAATTGAGATCTGCTCATGAAAAGCCCTAAATAAGAGCTAGATACTATTTCTTTTCACCAGTGTTTCCGTTTGCCAGCCACACACGTGACATCTTCCACTAATTCTTACAATGAGATTTCCCCATTGAGAAACAGACATTATACTTGAATCAGAACAATTTTTATAGGTTTAAGCTAACAAATGAAAAGCAGAGCAGGACCTTAGCCATATGCTTAATTTTCAATTTAGCACCACATAATGCCAATTTCTACTTACCATGACACCACTGAAAAGCAGTATCCCTTTCCTAAAGGTCCAACATATATTAATTTTACACTTCCCTGTGGAAGAAAAGGCTCCTTCCACCTGCCTGTGTCAAAGCAGGGGTGCCCTCAATGCCTTGATTTTTTTGTCCTGTAACTCTCCGTCAAGTTATTTCACTACATCAGGACTGAGCACCAAGGCACGCTATCATAACCAATGTCTTAAATACAGAGGGGATGCTGAAATCCTGTCTACTTAAATCACAGAATCATTAAGGTTGGAAAAGACCTCTAAGATCATCAAGTTCAACCGTCAACACCACCATGCCCACTAAACCATGTCCCTAAGCGCCTCATCTACCCGTCTTTTAAATACCTCCAGGGATGGGGACTCAACCACTTCCCTGGGCAGCCTGTTCCAATGTTTAACCACTCTCTCAGTAAAGAAGTGTTTCCTCACATCCAATCTAAACCTCCCCTGGTGCAACTTGAGGCCATTTCCTCTCGTCCTATCGCTTGTTACTTGGGAGAAGAGACTGACCCCCACCTCGCCACAACCTCCTTTCAGGTGGTTGTAGAGAGCAACGAGGTCTCCCCTCAGCCTCCTTTTCTCCAGGCTAAACAACCCCAGCTCCCTCAGCCGCTCCTCATAAGACTTGTTCTCCAGACCCCTCACCAGCCTCGTTGCCCTTCTCTGGACACGCTCCAGCACCTCCATGTCCTTCTTGTAGTGAGGGGCCCAAAACTGAACACAGTATTCGAGGTTCGGCCTCACCAGTGCCGAGTACAGGGGCACGATCACTTCCCTGCTCCTGCTGGCCACACTATTTCTGATACAGGCCAGGATGCCATTGGCCTTCTTGGCCGCCTGGGCACACTGCCGGCTCATGGTCAGCCGGCTGTCGACCAGCACCCCCAGGTCCTTTTCCGCCAGGCAGCTTTCCAGCCACTCTTCCCCCAGCCTGTAGCGCTGCGTGGGGTTGTTGTGGCCAAAGTGCAGGACCCGGCACTTGGCCTTGTTGAATCTCATACAGTTGGCCTCGGCCCATCGATCCAGCCTGTCCAGGTCCCTCTGCAGAACCTTCCTACCCTCGAGCAGATCAACACTGCCGCCCAAATGCAACTATGCAACTGAAACTAGTTTAGAAACTCATTGGGCAATAGAAGCAATTCTATCAGTTCCATTATAGGCTAAAAAAGCCCCCCCCCAAAACAGAAGAAAAAGTTGTCAGACTACCAGTGGTTTCCATCTCTGCAGAGTGGATTTGAGCATTTTCTGGGATGGGAGAAAAGCTGGTCCTGAGGGGACGCTTCTAGCAATGTCACATGCAGTTCCGTCTGGAACATATTTCTCACAGCTTTCTGCCTTTTTAATATTTTTAAATTAAGGTTTTCCTCTGATTTTTCTTCTTCAGATTACAGAGGGCAAGATTACTTTCGTGGAAAACAAAGAGAAGATCCAGCATGAACCAAAGCATGACGGCAGGTGCAATTCCTTCCCCGAGTTACGCAAGAAGACATTCCAAATGCCTACTGTGACTTTTTTATTTATTGACAGCTTAAACGCTGCACTCGGGGCAAAAAGCCCCGATTGTCATTCACATCCTCACAACAAAAAGCCTGCTTGAGAAGAATATTACATCTACTGTATTCATCAAACAAGAAATTAAAGAGATTTTTCTTAGCTCTCGATCCAAGAACAGAAGTACAAAACAAAGCTTATGCCAGATCCATCCATCAGCTTTGTTTTGAAGCATTTCCCATGCATGGCTCCATCCTATTCAACTGAAATTACTGGCAGCATTTTGACAGAAGCAAGGCGTGTGCCTGAAGAGTCTAGTCTGAAACCGTGCTTCATGTAAACAAGGAAAACAAAAAATCACCTCATTAGTAGATGGTTTAGAAAAAAGTGACAATGAACCAGATCCTGCTATGACACACCTTGGTATATCTTCAAAGCTACTAGTGAAGGACCACCTAACACCACCACGCTTGCAAGCAATGGTGTTTTCAACAAGCAGAGAGGATTTGTATGAATAAAATCTGGAGCAGAGGTAAACAAAGCCAATGAACCGAATGAATCGGTTATTTACCGGATTGCTTTCAGTATCATCTAATTTTTAGAAGGCTATTAGTGAAACGCAACAATTTCCATTATTTCAAAACCTAAGAAAATTTTCAGTGCAATAATTTATAACTCCAAAACCTGAATATTTTCATAGCCTGAATGGAACAGAAATCACAGAAATACTTGATGCATGCAAGTGTATCATTATTGCAGGGATCACCAAGTGGTGCTTTGAAGAGACAGTCTCTCGCTTATTTTTGGTCTTGGAAGGAATCTTGTGTTCTTTGTAGTACTTCAATTAACAGCCTCGTATAGGGGGATGCAGAAAACAGTGAAGGACTTCACTCTCCACTTTACTATGTCCAGTAAGAGTGAATTGTACCAGCAAAGCCCCTTTCTGAGGACGGGGCTGACATTTCGGCTGGATTCTAGGGAAGACAGGAATATCTACCTGTTGCTCGTGACCGCCTCTGGCTTAAACATTTTATTTACATAAAGAACAGACCATCTTTGTAAGTTAGAGTGGACACATGGGCAGAGGATGGAGGTACGCTAGGACACCCAAGTTCATTAGCTTTCTCAGCAACTGCCTGTGTGCCTGTTCCATGGTTTGCGGCCGCGTAGTCGCCAGGGGAGGGGGAAACAACATTCAGTGGGGAGTTACCACAACAGCTAATATGTGGCAATTTTTGGTGCAAGCATTTCAAAATACAGACACTTCTTGAAATTGTTATTCCCTTCCAATTAGACGGTGATCAAAAAGTCTTGATATGCAATAAAACTCTGCAACGGGCCAAAAAGGATAAGCTTCATACCACATAGGAATTCAGGCTCCTATGAGTGAAATAGGCATATGTGATAAAGATCTTATTTTTTTAAAAGGATACTAAAGCACAGTCGAGTACTTTCAGTCTAGACACCCACACCAGAGTGGGTGCAAACCACTTCCTGCAACCAAAGACTCAATATGATTTTAGAGACAGAAACCAATTATCCTCATCGAAATATGGCAAGGACAACAGCCTTATCTCCTCTAAATATAGAAGACTGTAACCCAGATGTACACTCGTGTATCTGCGACAGAACAGTCTAGTAAGTAATGGAAGAATAACAGTCAACATTAAGAGCAATTACAGAGGGTTAAAGTTATCTCTCACATACATCAAGAAATGCTAACATGACAGCAATGGTATGGAAAGTGAATCATTTAAACATGGAATCCATATGTTCCAGTTTGTTGCTATAGAAAACAAATGTAGAATTTCAATTTACAAATGACATATCTCTGGTGGAGGATTTTTTCCTCTCTTTTCTGCGGAATACATCAGACTGAAGGCACAGACCTAATTTGCCACAACTTAACCTATTCAAAATGAGATGTCATGCAAATAAGCTTTTGAGCAGCAAACTGCTTAACTATGCTAAACAAGTTATTGCATTTATTTACGTGATGTCGCACCAAATTATGAAGGCTGACTCAAGTTGTCTGTTTATTTTGCCGAGTTACGTCTGCTCTGCGTCTCACTCCTTGATTTAATTGAGCTGCTGAAGATAATATAACATCACACAGACACTATGCCATGTTGCTAGATTCTAGGTTAATTAACAGTAGCCTACAGTCACTGAATTTCTCACATGGTTAGCCACTTGGACCCTGTCTACTGTCTAGCTTCACTAATCAACGAGTCTGGGAATTTTACATTAGCGATAGGACACATTAGCGACATACGGAGCTTTTGACTGCACAGAAAAAGAAAACAGAGCTCGATGGTAGGTAGCCTTTTCTTCATTCTGAAATTAACCCGTTCCTACACACCGTGTGGCAAGGCTGCACGCTTGGCAAAACTTCTGGTACACCAACTGGGAAAATTAAGTCCAAGAGGTGGCTGCTCTCCTGCAGGACAGAAAGCTACAGCTACTGTTCCACAAGCACTGCCAGCTAATGGGAGCACCGGCGGCTGCCTGCCCCAAAAGGCTCCTGCCTCCCACGGCTCTGCCTTCTTCTGCCTGCTCTCCTGCGCAGCACAAGAGGTCACAGGGCTGCATGGTGAACTAACCTCATCCTGTACTAGTAATTTCAGCTGCACTGGCTCTCCAAAATGGCACGCGGTGCAGGTCCTTGAACCTTAGCACTAGCAGGGGAGATTGCAGTGGTGTGTGTTACTCCAGCGGCAGGCCGCTCAGGAGCTCATGGGAATGGCCACGGGTTACAGCACATCACCTTTTCATGCCAATACTGGACTGAGGTTGACCTAAACCTAAGGATACATTTTCTTGATATGCTTAGTCTCACGGCAGGCTGCCCAAGAGCTTCTTCCCCAAACCACATACTTCCACCACTTCCAGTGCATCAGGCCACGCCTGCTGTTCTGACCGTGAACTAACCTCCCAAATACTGATTTTCAGTCATCACTTACAGTGAGATTCCCTATGTGACCACAGGATCATTAGACCTGACACAAAGAAGGTGGCAGCAAACACAAGGCAGGGCTGGGAAGGTACGAGGACTCTGCTCTCAGCAGCCCACGCTGTGGATTAAACGCATCACGAAACTTCTCCCGAAGGTGGAGCTATACCATCAATGTAAGAGGAAGACAAAGTTTACAGTATAAATACTCCTCCTGCCTCACAACCTCCCCGCCTTCTTAAAATAATGGTACTTTCGATTATTTCAACCTAGAGAAATATTTTCTGGTATTAATATTTCTCATTATTGTCCATAAAACATAATGCATATAAAGAGAGATGCCAAAAGCAAATCATGATTTTTAGTGTTCTGATATTGTACATATTTACTCTGGGGTTAATCCACAGACTTCAGCCAAGTTATTCCGAGTTTAGACAGCAGGTTCATCTACGAGTCCTGCAAAACCTTGCAACAGGTCCAGAATTTCAAGTGATATAAAACCCAGTACCAAACCCATCTTTTCCAAATGATGAGCCAGATATTCAGCATGCCATAAATTTTGCATAGAGCTCGTGACATTTCAAATGCATGTATACAACTCTGAAGTCCACATGATCTGCCTGCTATTTTCAGCTGCTGGCATGCAGGTTTTCAAGCCTTTCTCCACAACAATGAAAGTTAAAATTCTCATATGGTTGTAAAATCTAGGAATTTAAAAGCCAAACGGAACATACAGCAGCTATCAAATTTTACATATAAAAATAAGGATGCTCATGTAGAAACTGTAATTCCTTTGGAACTAAACTGATTGATACTGGTTGAAGAAGGAGCTGACTCACTCTTTTCCATGCCTACATGACTTTTCTAACTCTGGTGCATACCGGCTCTGACCCTTGAGAGACAGAGAGATTTGGTGTTCAGGTGCTTTGGCAGATTCTGCCAGGCAATTCAGACTTCCACCCCCCACCCCCATCTTAATATTCATCCAGACATGCCTGCAATCACATGTAATGAAAATGCACTGTTGTACTGGCGGGGGGGGGCAAAGAGGGGAGTAGGAAAGAAAGGGACAGAGAGAACAGAAAGAGATTACATGCCCTTCAACTGAAACAACCCAGGAGCAGAATTACTGTGGTCCTGCATGTTGGACAAAGGGCATTCAGCTCCCAAACGAAAACTAATCACCTATCTAAAGAATGTAAACAGGATTCCTGGTCAGACACCCTTGACACAGCATAATCAAGGGGAGGCAAGGCTGGTCTCTGTATTAGTCAGTGCACAACCATGTTCCCACTACACCCAAATTTGATAGCACACTCAGCGCCACAAGCAAGCAGTAGAGGACCTGCAAATCAGCAAGGGTCATTTGCTGTAATACATTAATGAAGCCTTTATTACTTTAAAGCCTGAACAGGCGCCGTGAGTGAGCCCAACCACGAGCCCCTCTCCCCCTCCCACACACAGGCCTCTACCGCAGATCCCCATCCACCAAGAATTCTCTCTCTCCCTGGCATGCCCTCCACCGGCTGCAACAGAGCTCAGGGGGTGTTACAGAAACACAGGACGATAACCAAGGATACGCTTTAAATGTAGAAAATGCCGTAACCTGAAATAGGTGGTTTCTCTATTACGTTGTTTTTTGTTTTTACAGTCAAGTGTGATTATGAAAAGGCCTTATCTACAAGCAGCTATGCTCAGTATATTAAAAACTCATCTGCAATGAAGATTCAAAACAAATGGTCTTTTTCTTTTTCAAGAGGATAGAGGGGAGTATTGAGCTATTTTTTGTCTTCTGGGAAAGTGATTTTTGTTTATCTGGATATGGATATATATAGTTCAATTCTCTACAGTCCCCTTCAATATCAAAGATTGTTTTATTTATCAAAAAATTAAAAGGCTCAAGCTGTGCATTTTGTATTCAGATAATCCCCCCCTCCCAATTTAGTGTTTGTGAGATTGAGAGATCCCTAATTAATAGAATTATCTTGCACTTACATGGCTCATTCCATTGGAGACTTTATAAATATTTTATTAAGCTCACATTTTGAGAAGCACCAGATACACTGAGAGAGAGATTAAAACCATGTTAGCCATGCCTACTTATGAAAAACAGAATGAAAGGGAGTCACCTTTGCCCCATTTGTCCACTGCAGCTTCTTTTTCAAAGGAAAACAGTAAATACTGAGAAAAGACCAGCACCTCTTTATCAGGTGTTTTAACTACATGGAAATACTGGGTAAGACGAGCAGGGGAGTCAACACTAAAGACAGGAGGTCGCATGCTAAACAAATGAGAAAAAGAACAAATAAAAACCACCCGCATCACTGAACTGCAAAAAAGCAAGTTGTCCAGTTGCGAGCTGTAAGGGAACAAAACCTGTACTAATGCGGATTTCCATAGATGCTGCTTTCATACACTTTTATACATAAAGTGTGTGTATAAATCAGTATTGGTTTCAGAAAAGGCGAATGCCTGGTAATTGAATAGCCTTGTTCTGCTGCCTGGATCTGCTATACCATGAGATCTGTGAGGAAGATTGCGCATCTATGTGCACGAGCTGGAGGAAAGGAAAGAAAAGATATTGCAACCTTGGCTTTTCCGCTAGTTTTACTAAAGTGTTAAGAGATGGATTCAACACTCTGATCCTCAAGCACTATGCACAGAAGCGAGAAGAGCTAAAACAAGAATCGCTCCCTAGCTCTGCTGATCAGAATTACGTTGCCGTCTTCCCGCTCTCTACCTTTCGTATCTACGTAACTGCAGTCTATTTATGATATACTTTGATATAACTTTGTGTTATATAAGGGAACATGCAACAAATTAAACTTCTTTTGTCGTGAACCCATCTACTGCTGATCCACCCCACTCTCCCCTGCCCAAGAAAAAACTCTGACTTGGGGGGTCTAAAGGCTGTGATCCAGATCTGACTGAAGATGGAAATGGGGCACGCTAGTGCCAATGTGTCCTTTTGTTCATCTATCGATAAAGGGAACAAGAATGCCCGGTCCAATCTTTGCACCCTTCTTACCGCCAGCACCCAGACTGCTATTACACCAGCTGAGAGCACTGAGAACAGTATGGTTTACAAGAGACTCAAAATAATCAGAGGGCTCTGAATTATATTTCCTTAATCACTCACAAAGAGTGATTTTATGGGAAAAAAGTCAAGAAACAAAGGTACCACTGTCTGTTCCTTCTCTAAGGCCATGCTCAGTGATGCAAGGCTCCAATCTATCTTTAAATTTGCAATTACAGCTCAACTGAATTATGAAATCAGTTTGCCTAACCAGTTCACTCACTCTTCTTGGCAACAGAAACAAGCCATTTTCCATCAGTATCTCCCTGTCATAACATGCTAGCATAAGATGGCTCTATATGCGACTACAGCAACGATGTAGTCCACTGAGGCTTCTTTAGCTTTATCATTCCAATAGACAATGTAGCGATACAGGAGCTTTCTTCTCTAACGCCCTCCTCATTTTCAGCAAGTACTTTCAGTCCTAAATAGCTCGACATACCAAGGAGTTAATTTTCTCAAAGCTGTG
>NW_008825162.1:4093792-4107752 GCF_000699105.1 Pygoscelis adeliae
TTTTGCACTATTAGAATAATGATCTAAATACTTAAATTGTTAATGTTTTTTATTGATGAAAACAGGCTTATTTGTTCTGGACTTCTCTACCTGCATTCTTAAAAAAAAAAATATTCTAGCTTCACAATGTCTTTTAGTAGAAGATTAAGTGAAGGATACAGGCAAAGTGGGGTGTCTACATAAATAATTCTGTGTTATGAACCATTTAATAATTTGAGGTGCATATCACGGCATTTTGCAAAGTTGGGGTCGGTGGTTTTTTTCATGCAGTTCTTTCCATATCAAGGTGTTTTAAAGACATTAATGAACTATTACAACATCCCTTGACTGGAAGATTATTGTCAATACTGCACCCCTTAAAAAGAAATAACGCTACCGAAGAGTATAAGGTGAGTTGATGGGAAGGGGCAAAAAAAAAAAAAAAAAAGCACTGACTCAAATTCCCCTGACTTATGTACTGAACCAACTTTAAAAAAAAAAGTATTTAAAATAAATTCATTTGCTAAATTTCAGGAGAATAAATGCACTGATTTTGAAAAATAACCAATAGTCTTGAGTACACCCGGTCAAAGAGCAGCACATTTGTTGGACATACTTTGTTTTCCAATTAACTTTTTTGACTCGTTTGAGTTATTTACTTACTCACTGATTGTACTTTTTATAGCACTTTTAATCAACTGACTTAATCTTTATTATTTTAATCTCTTAATCTATGCAGAGATAAGATCTCAAGGTGACTACTTAAAATGACCACTACGTGAACTGATACCACTGTGGAAGACACAAAATTCACATGACCTATTCTCACGGGTCCTGCCAGCCAGCTAGACATTACTGAGATATTTCAAAGGCAAAAGGAAGAATGCTTCCCCAAACATCTTTTTCATTTGCGTGTGCTTACAAAACTGCCCGCAGCACGTGCTTTGTGACCTGCCCATGTACAACCTTAACAGCTCTTCTTGCGTAGTGCACAGAAGCAGTAAGGAGCGGACACCACCAGTAAGGAAAGTCTTCCTTCAGTAGATGATGGTAGAGGTCTACACAGCTGAAGGCTCTTGGTATTAACAGTGCTATCACCACTTCAAACAGCTTTTCTAAAAACACCTTTTGCTTGTACAAACAGGTACAATGGTCCTTAAGTGCAAATGCTGTATAAGTCATACCTGCTATGGATTTGCTGTTGCACTAACGCACACAACGGAAGGAGCTCAAGTAGCGAGCGCATAGGTATGAAGGAAGAGCCAGAAATGGCATGACAGAAGCTAGAGACATGTTGCCAGCTACGTCCCATGTCCACTGCAGTTTGACCCAGCTGCTGATGAAAAGGATTTCCTATCCTCATCTGACACCAAGGTGACCATGAAGTCAACTTACAGATTTCTAGAATTTTCAAATGTTTATCTTTATTTACCAACAGGCAATTTTAAGCAATAGGCCAGATTAGTTGCACAGAAAAGAATAAAATTATTCTAAATACTATGGGTACTAGAAGTTTTAAGTAAAGTTTAAAACATGTATATTTTTCTCTTCGAAAACAGTTAACAATACTAATGTCCCAGCACTCAAGGACAGGTGCTGCAATGAAACAAGCAGAATTGGGAAGGAGAGAAGCGCACCCACACCAACCGCACCAGCTCACCTCAAAAGATGATGGGTTATATTCCGCCCACTGGAATCTCGTCAGATAAACAAACCAGCCAAACGTCAAGGAGGTGTTTTCTTCCCCGTCCCCTCCAGAAGTGCTACTCGCCTCTTCGTTCTTTCCTTGTTGGCTTCCCTGCCTGAGCCAGAGCAGCCCCTACCAGGATGCAGGATCTAACAGGGCAGGAATGTTGATTGACAAGTCTCTAAATGGACTAGAGGAGCCAGGAAAGCTGGTCTGCTGTCAGTTTTTCCTGAACGTACTTAACTCTAGCAGAGGAATATTCCAACAGACTGAGCACAAAAGCAGACAAAGAATTTGCGGCTATGGGTCTCAGAAAAACAAAATATGAAAAAAATATAGCTACTAAGACAGCATTGACGGACCGTTCAACCAGTAAGCTGTGACACTTGAGGCCCATCGAATGGCTTTGTATGGAAAAGAAAGGTCTTTTTCACCATTAGCCTTACTGCTGTATGTTATTTCATATTTAGCTGCTAAAAAACCTGTAACACTTATATGGGCTACAACCAAAAAAAAAGTATTCTAAATAAATGCGCCCTTCATAAGAATACTTCTCATTTTCAAAGTTCTTGAAGAACGAAATTTTCATGAAGCTTTATTAAAACCTTTTCAGCTATAATTTCATACCAGTGCATATTAACCATTCCAAAATATATTAAAAATTACATGTTTAGGACCGCTGAGCGTTTACATGAGTCCGCAACAATAATATTGAAGAGCAGAAGAATTAGTTAAAACATTTCAGGGTTTAAATGCTAACCATTATGTAAATATACAATGAATTCTATTTTCCTCTGAATTGCAAGCAACCAAAAACCCAGTTGCTGAATGATGAAAGAAATGGGCCTGTTTGTTTCCAATTTGAGCAAGAAAAGATCAACACAAACACACAGCAATTACAACTTTTAGCATATCTCTCTGAATGGCTGCGTAGGCATTATAAAGCATCGCAACCGCAGCAATTCAGCAAGCTTTCTTGAAGGAAAGAAGGGAGAAATGCTAATCTGTTTCTAGAAATCAGCTACGTGATATGTGCCTCCGATTAAGTGGGGTTCCCAGAGTGATCCAGCATCATCCGATGACACTGCTCCATGTGTCCTGACGTAACGCGACACAAGCGGCAGAAACAACCTTCTCTGTTCCCACCACGACCAAATACTTTTGACGCCAGAGAGCCTTTTCATACTTCCCTTTAACCTGTTACTAAAATTTCAGCGCAGCTCTAGCATGTACCCTGACAACCGTCCTCAGCACAGCAGGAAGGTATCACGCACCTATTCTGAAAGGCATGCCTTTCTTGTAACTTAAATATAGAAAGATTTTCTCCATCTTCCTCTTTTCAGGAATTTCCGAAGAGCTGTATAGAAACTGACTGACAGCAAACAGAGACAAGAAAAGGTAGAAGTCCCTAGATTTAAAATAGCTCTAAGTTTTGAAAGTGGACCCATCAGGGTGAGAGTAGAGAGGAGATGTCATGCAACCCACTGGTTTTGCCTGGTATTTGCTCGTATCACATAAGGAAAATAATGGACGGTGTTTGATTAAAGCCATACCTCCGGTCTATTATGAGGAACGGTTTAAGAAAACCAGTCGCTTCTGTGTCGGGACTTCCTATGCAGTGGGAGCCAAGCTGGCTCCTTCAGAAGGCTGTGCCTGGGACCCGGGGCACCAGGGAAGCCCTCAAATTCAGCTCTGTGCCTGCCCGAGCCAGCTCCCGCCGCCCGGGAGTTCCACGGTGGACGGTGCATCAGAGCCACCTGAGCCACGAGTACTAGGCAGATAAACAGATTATTACTGCAGCCTCAAATAGGGCAGTTCTCAGGGGCTATCAGACCTTCGCTAAGCACAAAATAATTTTGTATTTTTGTTTGTATGAACAAAGAATTAAAGAAAAAAAGTCTGCACCCTGACGATCCAGCCTCCTTCAGTGTACACTGAAGAGTCTCCTGTGTCATGACAAACTAATTGCGTGTGTTAAGGGAAGGCTGTTACTTTGGCTTTTTCCACCGTACATCAAAAAAACCTGTGTTTGATTTTAAAGCACATACCCTGACAAATACTGAGGGAATTGGCTACAAAGGGACCACACAAGCTGTTCCAGTCTTCCACAGAAGTCTGGGGGTTTTTTAAGCGTAAATACACAGCCACCTCTTCAGTTTGCCCTTTCATCTATTCCGAAACACTTCTTAGCACACACACACACTTCATTTTCTAACTAGCTGATCATATACAAGTTTTGGGTTTGTAGCTTTGAAGCGCTAAAAAAGATGAAGGTAAAACACAACCTTGATCCTGGAACAGAAGTCAGCAAGGATATCGTGGGTGTCTCGCAAGCCACTGAGCTGGGAAGAAAGAAGCCTGTCGTGACCCTGTGTTGAAACCCGATCTAGTTAAAGAGGCACACGGATTACCATTTATAGCGTTTCTCAGGGGCTGGGGTGAGGGGCAAGGAGGGCAGCAGACAGCTCTCCGTCTGGCTGCATGAGCCACTAGCTGCCAGGAAGGTTATAAAACATGCAGATGCTAAGGCGCCAAGGAACAATGGTTCTCCTCCCCCTGGTGCAGTGCACCTTCCATGCCACTGCTGTGTTAACCACCCCAAAAGCATACGTCTCTTCAGGAGAATGGCAGTTCTGTTTGCTCACAGGCTGGGAAGAAAGGATAAAAGGCTGGAGACTGGGGAAGAAAAGGCAGGCAGATTTTTGTCTGACCCTGCAGTTAATCCCCCAAATCCGTGAAGATACATTGATATGGCCATGCAAGGTACTGCTTTTCTCCCAAAAACAACATGTGGTCCGGTTTTCTATGGGTGAACTGGAAATTACTCTTTGTGGTACCACGTTAATTTTGCCAGCTAATGACCTGTCTGAAAGAACAAGGTAAATGTCTCCACGCTGGAAATTTACGACCCCGTGACAGAGACGTGAGCCTCCTCCAAAAAACTAGTCAGAGTTGATTTCTGTCTCTTTCTCCACTATGGCAAAGGTAACGGCACAAGATTTTGGAACTATGAAAAAGCAAAGAGCAGTCTCTATGCTAAGTCCTTCAACAAAAACAGAACAAAACAAAAAATCAGCCATTCTTCTCCAACAAAACTGCAAGTATTGCCACTTTCACTAAAAAGCTTTCTGCTATATATTTTTGGTGTTCAGCCACTATCTTGGTTAACTACACTTTTTCATGAGTGGGAAACAAAAGCATCCCTGTTCTCTTATTCAGGCCTGTATAGAACACAGGCACCATGAATCCACAAGCACACCCAGGTAAGATACCTCCCTCGTCAGGCATCCTTTGCTGTCTGACAAAACAGAGCAGCTATGCAAGCATGTCCCTGCGCACCAGAAAACCCCGAGCTTTCTTCCGGACAGGATCAAACAAAACCGAGAATGCTCCACGAATGCTGGGAAGTCTGACCTTCCTCCCTTCCCCTCAGCCTTCATCGCTGAAGAAATATCCCAGCTGCCTGTGTAAACCAGCGCTATGGATAAATGAAGTTAGTGGTTTAACTGAGTACCCATCGCATAGCAAAAATATCTCTTTAACGCTTTAAAAAAAAAAAAGTAATTTGATATTCTTTTAGCGAATTAAAATAATAGAAAATTCTCTATGCACAGAAACCAACAGCTCTAGAAAAAGGAACTGAGCAGCATCCTCCATGCGTCTCCACTTGATCTAAAGGTTGGTTCTTACAGCTAGAAGGTTAAATTGTTCTACAAGTCACTTCATACTTCATCCTACGGGCTAGGATGGCCAAAAGGGACACCAATTTGTGCCAGCCAAGAGCGTGGTTTTTCTGAATCAGACAGTTGTTCATAAGAAACTGGGATGAAATCCCAATATTCATATTTCCCTCAGGCCTCTAAAGGGCCATGAGGTGCATTAACTTTCACCACAGAGTGATGAAAGAGAGAGAGCCACCACAGACCGAGGCTGGATTATGACCAGCAATTCTGCAGGGACAGATTCCTGTTTCTGCTCCTTGACCTACGAACTAGCTTTGTTTGATTTATTCTGAAATCCTCTCTTATAAAGGAAACATGGAGAGAAAAATCAGCTGGCTTAGGTATAAACTCTATTCTTTTTTTATATCCCCCAAAGCATCTGCATGGCCAGACTTGCAAATAAACACACATTTTCTGTTCTTTGCATTACAACACATTCTAGAAAATATAAACCTCTACTAATACATAGGCAAACATGACAAGACATAATGATGGAGACTGCTGAAACTAACAGAATGGAAACAGATAATCATAGAATTGTAGAATATCTCAAGTTGTAAGGGACCCATAAGGATCATCGGGTTCAACTCCCTGCTCCTCGCAGGACTACCTAAAACTAAACCATATGACTAAAAGCGTCATCCAGACGCTCCCTGAACTCTGACAGGCTTGGTGCCGTGACCGCTTCCCTGGGGAGCCTGTTCCAGTGCCCGAGCACCCCTCTCAGTGAAGAGCCTTTTCCTAATGTCCAACCTAAACTTCCCCTGACAGCTTTGTTCTATTTTCTGGTGTCCTATCGCCAGCCATCAGACAGAGGAGATCAGCACCTTCCCCTCTGCTGCCCCTCCTGAAGAAGTTGTAAATAAAAGAAAATAAAATAAAAAATCTAGACCGAACCAGTACCACCCCCATGCTTATTTTTCATCAGTTCCTTTGATTTAGGGTGCTTGTGTCTACAACACAAAGAAATCTATGAACAGGGAAATGCTGCACTCCCTCAAGAAGCAATATGCACATGTCCCACAGCAAAAGCAGGCAGGGAGTTTTTAAACTTAATTACTACGAATATAAAAGTGAAACAGCAGGACTCTGGCCTCTAAACATGCTGTGGCCTGAACTGACAGAGAAAACCATTCAGACAACAAAAAAAATGGTTTGGGAACATTATTTCACAGAATATTGTCTTTCTGTTTTTCCAGTGTAATTCAGAAAATTTCAACCAGTTCTGAAGAGCTAAACTTTGGAGCTCATTCATGGATCCAGCTGGGATAACCAATCTTCAAAATACCTGTGTGCTGCTTGCAATTTATGCAGCTGTGGGCTGCATGCATGCATTGGTTTAGAGATAGAAACAGGAAACATCCACATGAGAAACCATTCTCTTGCTCACCTCTTCTACACAAAGGACAATTGCTATAAATTTTCTGTAAGGATTCTTGCATGCGGAGAACGTACGTGAGGGGAGGATACATGCTGCCTGCAATGCCAGAGAGCAAAGCTCACTGAGAAGGGTAAAGCAGGGAAAGACAGCATCTGCTCATTCCATCCTTGCCTTTGTAGTTTCACTTGGTTATAAAAGCATTTGCAAGCACAGTTACAGTGGGGAAATCTGTAAATGATACTTAGATCCCACTGCCTTTCAGCGAATTATAAGGGCCCTTCATCTTCACAAATAGGTGCTTCTGAAAATTTTACCTTGCAAATGGAAGTTTTCACATCTCTGTGCAAACCGATTAACCCGAGCACTTGGGGGTATGCCAACCGCCCAAGTTCGAGCCTCCAGGTAGTGCAGGTCTCAGGTCAGATACTGGATTAGAATCAAAACTGGCCCGTCAAAATTTTGAATTACTGTGCTCAGAGCAGAAGTACGATGGGCTGCCCGCAGTGACACCTTCAGGGCAGAGCTGGCAGGACTAGCACCGCTCTGCTTTCAGCTGAGACAGGTTTGGTGAGTCTACAGGCTGAAGATTTCTCAGAATGGTGAAAGGGAAAGTTTGGCTTTTGAGGTTTATACACCCGCTCCTGCAGCAGATGTTCTTCTCTTCAATGAGATTACAATGTCTCAATTCCTACCACTCCCCTCCCCTCTAAAAGGCAAGGATATTCATTAACCAACAGGTAACCATACTGCACAACGCACCCTGCCACACGATACACAATGCTTGTCTAGCAGCAATGGTCTCCACCTTCAGCTTACCTGTTTTATGCACTGCAGCCGGTCATTGGTCTGCTGTATGTGCCTGTCCATAGAGTTCATTTTGATTGTCTCCACTTGGCTTCTACCTGAAAGCCATTAAAATCCCTCGATCTGCAAAACAAAAAGGACAGTAAAGATCACTGAGCACAGTCCATGCACTTCTACCACCTAAACAATCGAGCAGAGCCGCCTGCAAGAAACCCCCGAGCATACTGCGAGAAAAAATAATAATAATCCCAATAACAATGACGGTCTGGCTTTTGCAAGGACAAGGGCACGGGCATTCTTCCTAATCTTCCTCTAAGAGAAAATACCTCCCATAAGTATTAAATGAATCAGATATGGCAAAGTATTATATGGCCAAAAATAACACAAGATGTGTGTTATGAAGATTCTGGATTTCTATATTGAAAATAAAAGCAATAGGTATACTTTGGACTCTCCTCCAATCTTAAAACTAGCCGACCTATTTAACGAGCCCTTGAAACAGCCGAGATGACAGCGAGGGAAGGACTGGGATTCACAACTCAACCAAGACTTTCAGAATGACTAATGATTCCAGATGCATAACCCAGTGTATATGGAAGAGGCCTGATGTTCAGACCAAAGGGCTGAGCAGTTCCTGCCTTCTAGAAAAATAGGGCTTTTTAAGATAGCCATAGCTGAACAAACTACTTGTTACTTCTGGAAAAACATATCCTGTGTTCTTCAGGCCCATCTCTAACAAACTGTAACTTAAGGCAAATTAAAACTTCCCTGTGACTTTAAAAAAAAAAATCTAGAAAATGGAAATGAAGGCTCAGAATGGTGTTAGGAGTTTTAATTCATGTTCCTACAGCTGCATAAAATCATCACATGAGAACTGGCAACAAGTTATGATGATCTAGAGAGCAAACCCGCAGTCCCCTAAGCCCACCACCGACGCTCGTCATGCCGAGTTATGTTTGTGGATACAGGTTGGTACACACTGGTGCCATCAAGACGAGCCCTGCTCCATGTATTCGTTAACTCTTTTTCAGAGCCATGCTTTACATCAGACTCCATGATCACACGTAAGTGGCTCTTCGTCAAGATAACGGTGTATGTCTGGAACCAAGAACAATGCCTGCAAGAGGGGGAAACGGTAGGTGCTAAATCAACACGCACACATCGTGCTGAATTCGCCATTTACCTCTCCCTTATTCCTGTGGTCAGACTGGGGTAAGGGGTTAGCCACAGCACAAACAGCTCTACTGATCTGAAAATGCCACTCAAACGTGGACCAAGAGCAAGATACTACCAGCACAAGTAAGCCTAAGCAAGCCTGCTGGTGTGGGCATGGTTTGCATTTCACTGGGTCCCTTCCACCCATTCCCTCTCTCTGGCCTTGCCTTGTAGTTTTCCTACAGTGGCAGAACAGCAGATCATGAAGACAGAAGCCGACAGCTAACCAACAGTTTCAGCCCATAGTTCATATTACCGAATGGTTTGCACCGTGACTTCTACTTACTTATGTTTTAAGCAAAACTGCATGAGACTCCAGCCTTACTTAATAAGCTGAGCAGTTTTAAGTGCCTTTTTCCAGAATTCACTTCTCAGGGGCACAGAGATGTTTCACACATACGTATGTATACTCTGCTGTTTCAATCACTTCCATGGCATGTAAAATGGAAATGAAACTAGAGATATTGCGTATTGGAACATGAAAACAGTCTTTGCCTACAAATTCCCGTATCCTTCTACTGCGACAGAACAGTACAGTCTAAAAAGTTGTATCCTCACGCTCACGAACGGGGAGTAGGCACAGATTCAGAAATACATACTCAAATGCTGTATTTATATAAATCTTTGTACTAGCACAAGCAAGGTTCCAGACCTTGCACAGAATCTCTTCAGTGGCACTGAGCAATTTGTTATTCAGAGAGCTGTCTATGACAAATCTCTTTTCCACCCCCTACATACACGTAAGAGACAGCAAATTTTTCAGATAGTTGTTCGGTTAGAGAAGCTGGCCGCTCACCACTCCTACCGCACGACTCAACATCTCTTCTGTTAAAGCACCTCTACAAGTCCAGCACTGTCTGTACGCAACCCCCAGAAGGAGAAGCGTGTTCCCCGTGGTGGGAACCCTGACTGCCTGGCTGTCACGGCGAGACAGACTCCAGACCATGGCATCCACATGTGTCCCACACACCCGAGCTGCCTGAGATTTCTGTACCTAGCTGATAATGTTCTTCCATGGCTCCTGCTGGATTAGACTCAGGGAAAGAAATCTTTTCTGCTAGACAGCTAAATGAGGTCTTGTAACAGCAGCTCAGCTTCTCATCTCCACACTCTAGACACAAGAGGGTTCGATAAAGCCCTCCTGTCAATAAATTATAATACTTATGAAATGGAAAAGCCAGTTTCACATACAAGTATTATTGTTTGATTATGCCACTGCCACCTTCTCAATAGCAAATGCCATCCAAAGGTCCTTTAGCAAATGTAAATTGGTATCTTTTAATAAAAGCAAGTAACAGTCTTATCTGCCTGTAAGACCCCCAAACAGACCTCAGTAGTCATGAAGTTTAATCTCTCAGTGGACAGCAGAAGTATTTATCAAGAGATAAGCTAGCCCAAACATGACACCACTTCAGCAGTGATCCATCTTACAAGCTGGGACACATTATCTGCATTTTAATTGAACATCAGGACAGATGGAGAAGGGCACGTTGAAAACAAATACAAAAACATACATGCACATAGATTTTTGTTGAAATATTTGAAGAAATGCAAACTGAGGCTTTTTTTTTTTTTTTTAACAAGTCAGGGCATTTTTGCTTAATGATCCAGGAAGCAAAAACACCGTATTTCTGGTTGACTTTGTAACACAACTTTTGTCTATTTTGGCATTACCTATTTAACCTCCTCAGTGCCATACAGCCACATAGAGTGGAGCCAAGTTGAAAAGAGTATCTATCCCAAGCAACAGATACACAGACACACTCTATACTCCCAGAAAACACAATTCTCAAGTAAAGCCAGATACACCAGCGCTCAGACTCACGGCTAGTGGCATCAGAAGCTGCCTCTGGTGCTACTGCCAACATACTTCAGGGCTGGGAGACTGCAGAGAGATTTTAGAGACAATGACAATGACTTGCATTCATGTACTGTCACTCGTGCCAACAAGCTGGCTTGCATGCTGATTTATGAACTGTACATATAACACCACCCCAATTCTCTGCCTTCCAGTTAACCATAAACAAAATCAAAGGTTGCCATCAGCTACCTGAACCACAGCTTACTATTGTACTTGTCCAAATTGTCATTTCTCCCACACAGCGTAGCTTCTTCAGGCCCGTTTGGAAAAGCAGAGGGCAGAGCACACAGAACTAACTTGCATGACTGATCAGGAGACCAATGGGGCTCTCGGAGGCAGGACCGGGAGTACAGTCCCCTGCTCTCCTACACAGACATGCCATACAATTTATGTTGTAAACTCATCAAATTCAGTCTCAAAAATAGTTCTGCTTTTAACACCCAGTGGCATTGAAAAGCGCTCTCTGACTCTCACCCTTCCCCTAGTAGCTAGAATTACTTTCACTTCCATCCTCAGCGCCACTTGTTCTCACATCACTAGTGCTCTCCGGCTAAAACAGCCTTTGCCCTGCCAGGCTCCCTCCAACCTCTTCCCCCTCACTGCATGGACGGACACCCACCAGCCCTGTACGGCCGCCGGTGTGCTACTTTCACCAGCCCAAGCTCATTTATTCTCTTCTGGCCAAGGGAAGCCCCTCAAGTCCACTAACTCCCCTGGGCAGTAAACATTTGTCGCATGAACCAAACAGCCAAAACTGTACATATGAAGCCTCACCGCATACAATGACATTAACACTTTGTACTTGAAATATCCTGCCTCACCCCCGCAAGATTCATTTTTACCTTTCTCTCAGATACATCATAAGAGCATCAAATAGAATAATTTTTTCAGTGAGCACACTGGCTCTAACTCATTTCTGCTATAAAAAATGCGGAGCTCATTAGTGGGAAACCATTATTATCCGGAAATTATTCTTTCATAGGCCTCAGCAAGAATTAAAAGATTAAACGTGGAAAGTGAAAATCATCATATAGATCTGAAGTTTTACCAAGGCAGAATAACCATTTTGACACCAGACCGCTTCGCCTGGAAAAAACACCAGCAGAATTAGATTTCCAGTAACTATACCCACTACACAGGTACTGCTGTACACTGGTCTGGTTCCCCACGTGCACATCCACCTCATGAAATTTAAAAAACTGCCCTTCCTGTCGATCTCACGCTGTTTTAAAAGGAGCGGCAAGATCACCTTACTCGAAAATGATGGTGCTTAAGATACAAAAAGGCCGGCGGGGCCAAATAAGAGCAGACTTCTATTCGGTTAAGTGCTGAGCGCTTATCGGGTCACAAGTGAAAATGACTTCGCAGGGCCCCTTGCTAGCCGCTGGTGTATCCGCATTAGAAACCACGCTAAGATTCAGGCACTGCGAGCAGCTCAAGAGGCAGCAGGGGATGTTGCTGATCGGGATTAAGGGTACTGGCAGAGAGGGAGAGAGACGGGAATTTCACCCGGTGCTTCGTAACAAATCCCCTGTTTGGTGCCCACATTAGCCAGAAAGGTCGTACGCTACTGCTTTATATGCTAACTCCATCCAAAAGGATAAACAAAAAAAGAAGCGTTTCCAGCACTTTCTCATAATTCAGCAATAAAAAGCCCCATTCTTCCGCTAGCTTTTCTGAGGTGAAGACCCAACCTCTCTCTCCTAAAAAGAAAAAAAAAAAATTTAAGTGAATTATTCTTTGCCTTCCTCCTTCCCTCCCCTCTAGCATGCGAGTTTATAGCCCTAGGCAGTAATTAAAGAGCCCTCATTTACATATTTATGATGTCTCAAAAATGGAGAACGTGTTTTTTTTAAAGGAACAGATGTATCTACCTGTTAGACTTTTTTTTAACCCTAAACGTACTGAATCTTTCTTCTTAAACTATTACTACAAAACCCTCTTCAATATTGAAAAAAGAAAGAAATTACGTAGTGGCTATAAGAAAGAGGATTTCACAAGCTTCTGCTATGCTCTGTGTTGGTTGAAAGTTCAAGTTAGGAGTTTACAATTACTATATCAGAAATTGGACTTCCAGTAACGCATTTAAGAAGAGCAATTTAGTAAAACATGGTCCCTACCAGTTCCTAAGGCAGCCTAATCAGCCTCTTAAAATAATAATAAAAAAAAATAAAAAATCAAACATTTCAGCACTGCTTCAAAACACCGGCATATCTAAAAACATACTGCAGTTTGAAACTAAGTGTGGTTTCAGTTCTGCTCTGGGATGAGCTCTCCTCATGGCCAGGGCTGCCGTCCACAGCAAGAGCTCTGCCACCCCGGGACCAATGGACCGTGGAAACCTGCTCGCCTGCGGCCAAGGGAGACCTGAATCAGCAACTGAAACAGACCTGACCTTCTCCCCGAGTTTAGAGAGACTCCTCACGCGGTGCTTCTTGCTCGTCCCCCCCTCTCGCCCGCTTTCTTCCCTCACTGACGGGCAGAAACAGAAGTAGAGCAGAGTTCGCTGCAAACGTGCCACCTGCCACGCAGCCGGGGGCGGTGCAGGCCCCGCAGCCCGACCAAGCCAAAAGCACTGCCACCCACCCCTCACCTGAGCAAGAGAGTGCCATTTCTTGAGAAATCAAGTTTTTAGCGAATAATCTTTCCCCCAGAGAGCCGTTTTGAGAGCAGAGAAGGAAAGGCAGACCCTTCCAAGGAGACAAGCGAGGCAGGAGAACGGCTGCTGTGAGGTGTTTGAGGGCCCACAGCGCTGAGTTACACTGGGTTTCCATTTCCACAGGGGACGAGCACGCTGCCAGCCACCCTTCGGGGAACTGTGGCTGCTATAATTAACAAGATCTGATTCGGAGCCACTTCGAACCACGGAGTGGAAGAAGGACGTGAAAAAGAGACACACGAAAAACCCTTATCAGTCAAGAAATTCCTTTTTTACCATTACTGAGTAGGTGAGAGGAAGAAGAGAAGAAAACTGTTCCCTAAGCGTGAATGCAACATAGCAGTTTTCAAACGTCCCTCTTCCCCGCCCAGGCCCATCCCACCAGAGAACCGAAGTTGGTTAATACTGTTTATTCAATCAGCTAAAACTAATCATTTCCTGCATGTCTCCAGCGTGCTGAGGGCCGCACGAGAGGGCAGACTATTTTTATCTAATAAGTGACTTTGATCAAGCAGCAAGCCAAGCTAGAGCGAGGGCAGGAGAGGACGAGGAGGGACCCGTCCCTCCAGGGACGACTCCAGGAGAGTGCGAGGCAGGGAGGGCCGGGCCGCAGGCCCGCGGCGCCGAGGCGGCGGGGACCGCGGCAGAGCTG
>NW_008825162.1:4107941-4148615 GCF_000699105.1 Pygoscelis adeliae
CCCCTGAGGCCGGGTCAGAAGGAGCCCGGCAGCCCTCGGGAGCCCGTCGCCTCCCACGGCAGGTTTAAGAAACATCACTGCCCTCAGCGCCCGGTCCTGGCGGCAAAACGTGGCAGTCCGGAGACAAAAAACCATCCAATCCCACTCGACATTTTCCTTCACATTAAACATCTCTTAAAAAGTTGTTTCTTGAACTATCAGAACATACCTCTGCGTGTACACGCAGATAAATACTATTAATTGCGTGCAATTGCATTAATTCTCCTTTTCAGCATCAGGCTAGTGCCCTCCTGCAGCACAGCAAAAAAGCCCCACTCGGCCCTGTACTCGGCCCTCAAAACGCAAAGGTACGAGGCAGTTCAGCATGTATGCGTTTACACAGGCACAGACGCACAGGCGTATGTCCTCACACCGTAGGAAAAGGTCCTTAAGTCTGCTTTTCAGCAAGAGAATTTTTCAAAGATGCTCTTAAAGATTATTTTCCTTTCACGAATACAACTGGAAAAAGTTTAATATCTATCCATGACAACTATTTTATTTCCCCTGCTAGATATAGTACTTGGGAAAAAAAAAAAGAAGAGTATGAAATGTCAGGTGAAAGGCCATTTTAATCATTAAACACTTGAAAAAGGAAGTTGTTTTAATAAAGATTTGTTTACCATAAGCTGCTAAATAGCTACTGCTGTTGGCTTTGAGCTATTAAAAAGGGCCAGATGTGAGACAAAGCAGCGTTTGTTATGCCGGGTGAGGAAGAATAGATATTTGTGCTGTGCTGCTTTCCATTGTTGCTCTACAAATGTGCAGTAATCCCCAGAAGACTTTCTATCATCTTTGACTGCGAGAGGGGGAAAGCGAGCGTGCGTGTGCGTGCTGCCAACAGGCACAGCTTCAGCGAGGTGGGAGCAGGTTCTTGTAATTTATGGTGGCTTGAGCTGCAAGGGCTGGCAGTTTTGTTGGGTTTAAGGAAGCCGTTTCTGCAGCCGTGTGCCTGGGAACATTTTTATATACCGAGCCTATTATATGCAGGCATGAACAGCCAGCCGGATACCCACAAAAGCAAACCCACACACGCTTTTGAAAAAAAAAAGACAGCATGACAGCTTGCATAAGCAAGCCCGCTGGACTCCTCTGGGAGGAGGAGCGGCAGTGCGCAGAAGTTGTTCAATCATGAAGCACATCTGCAGCCTGATTACAAAAGCAAAGGTGGTAGGGCTAGCTGGTAGCACACACACGGCACTGGGATATGACCTATGCTTAAAGTATAGGCATAAAAAATCCCAACAAAAAAAAAACCCCACACACTAAGAGTGGGATCGCAGGGACATAAAAATACCACATCTCTAGCTCAGGAGAGTGCTCCTTTGAGCCTGGACAAGTTGGTCACCAGCCAGCACTAACCATAAAGCACATGAACTGCCTCCTGCGCTGGCAGCCCTCACCTCCAGCCCGCTGGCTGAAATGACTGGTTTCCTCAGACAGAGAGCAGCATCTGCGGATCCCAGTTTCGAGTAATTGCCCTGCTGCATGCTTACATTACAAGGTTGGTTTCCCTGCATTCCACCCAGCTCCTAGTGTCATCGGCTCTGTCAGCTTGTTCTGTTTAGGGAGAGCAAGGAGGGAAAAGGACACTACAGTTTAAAACAGCAAGAGGTAATAACACAAAATTAAAGGCAAAAGTGCGTAGAAGCGTGCTCCTGGGGAGCCAGGGCTGACAGACCTGCTATAGTGCTCTCAGAGGCTTTGCACACTCCAATATAGACAGATCTGCTAGAACAAACATTGACAGTTCCACAGCAGAATCCACTGATCCAGTGGTTTATTAAATGTACTGTAGCTTGCAGGTAAGAAATGCTAATCCTCATCGGGACAGCTACAAACAAATGAGCCGTCCCTAAAAGCTTGCAGTGTTGCACTCAAATAATTTCATAACCCATGTCCCAGACCACTCGTACAACAATGCTGTAAAAAAAAAAACCAACCCTCCCTGATAAACTGCAAATTCCTAAACCTAGACAGAATCTAGCATGCCCTCCCACCTTTTGGGCTCAGTGGGAGGATTGCAGCGGAAATCAGGTGAGCGTAAGAACTGAAAAAGATTTGCATACTGGCATGCGATGCTCACTTTTTTACCTAATGAAAGCTCATTCCTTTCAGAGGTTCTGTGGTAAGCATGTAAAGTATGTAAGATGTAAAGTATTTGCTGAAAATTCTTTGCGTTTGCCTACCAAATACTGCGATACGCATGAAGTGTTGCTAATATCGCCTGGCTTACATGCGTTCTACGGGCTGAGCCTGTAGAGTTGCTACAAAGAATGTGTATGAACTGTGAACATTTTCCTGCTCTCGCTAGAAATTTATCAGGTACTAAAGAAAGCCAACTGGTTTGGACATATTCAGCCAAGTTATTAGCTTAAAACCTGAAAGATGAGCTACAGAAGGCAACCTAATATAAGCATTTTCTAAAGGTCCAGAGGAAACAGTAACAACGCAGTCAAACTGTACAAAGATGGTCTCAGAAGCAGGAGAAAAGAAAGATGCAGGAGAAAAGAAAGATAGAGGAGAGATGGCACTAGCAGCAAATGTTTTTAACAATTTAACAATAACCTATCAAAAAGTGAAGATGCTATTTTGTATTTGCTATGCTCCGATAACATCTCTCTTGAACCAGACAGCCTGCTATATAACAAACAGAGGTCAAAACCTCTTGGGCCAGCCCGAAGAAACGCTCCTAGCAAGAAACATCTCAAGCCCACTGTGAATCAGGAATGAGAAGGATTTGCATTCTAACACTGAATGCCCTCTTACTTGTCTGATGAAATGAGGCATATTTTGGAAATTGAACTATAGCATTTGAAGGAAATTGCCGTTTTCTTCTTGCAATACCGTATCATCACAACTTACACTCCTCATTACCGGATGGCAACAGAGAGAACATAACAATCCCCCGTCCCCAAACTATGTTGCACCCAACAAAGGAATGAGGATAGAGTTGGACTCCTTTTTTTCCAGTAAGTTTAGCATTGTGGAGAAGGCATATAGTCAAAATAGACGGTAATTTCTCTTTATGGTCTATAAACGTAAGATTTATTCACCTTTTCTTTCATCCTATGAGAACCAAGAAACTGCTCCCAAGATTTCTGGTAAGCCACCAGGGAATGCATCACTCCTTTGGAGAAAATCACTCAGGGAGAGGGAAGGAGAGGAGGAAGAAAAACAGCATTGCCTCAATTAACAAAGTCTCTAGAGAACAGAGCAACCGAATAGCTGCTTTGGGACGCAGGCTCTAATAACTTTGATATCTGCCATTATCCTGGTGTTTTCTGATGAAATTTAAGTAAAGATTTACCCAACTTCCCAGAACGGAAGCAAGATAAATTCCAGGAGGGCCAGCAAAACCTGTAAAGGCTAAATATAGCTGAAGAAAGAAGATAGAAATTGGATGGCTGTGAATTTTTGTAGCCAGAGAAACAGAGTAGTAGCTGGCAGCCAAATTATATTTTCTGCACTGCTTTCAGCAGCTACCCAAACGTGGCTTCTCTCAAACTCTCCACTTACTTTGAATTATGACAATTTAGTGCTGGGGGGTGCCATTTCTTTAAAGTAATTTAAACTAAAGATATTGGACATCTAGACACAACAAAACTACAGTTTTGGTAAGCTCTGTAGTCTATTTTACCATCCTCGTTTTAAGACAGCTGATTGGACACCCATCCGTATTAATCCCTCTGGGCCTTTAGAATACACATCAAAACCCAAGGTATTTGGTTTTACTGAATCGTCCTGCAGACAAATGTCCAATATTTCAAGTCACTACCAAATCCTAAATGGTAAGAAACCTTGCTGACAGCCTGGGTAAAACGATCCAGGATTGGACAAGCAAAACAAATGACTGTGTATCCCTCAAGGAAAACTTTTTTGTACATACGCAGTGAAGCATTGTGTGAACACAATATATTGGGAGGCTTGAAATGTGATGTTATTTACGTTAGTCTCAACAGCTAATATTCAAGCACCTGAAACACAACCAAAATGACAGATCTGTTGCCACTGAAACTTTATGAAGAAGCCCAGAAATATTTTTGACGTCCTAGAGTTGATTTTTAAAACAATGTAATTTAAAAACTAGTTCCAACTGCAGCGCCTTCATTTCAAGAAAGTCAAAGCCGCACACATCCCTACTATTTGACTATCTATAATGTAGTCGTTGCTTTTCCTGTTTTCTAAGTGCCCATAATTCTAGTAAGGTGGAAATTCTTCCAGACACCTAGATCACAAAACACTGCAGGAGCTGTACACAGCAAAGTCCGCTGCCTTCAAGAAAGATTTTAACTGAAACACCCGCGATCATCTGCACTGCCCCGTTCTGTTTTCTCACTGTCTTGACACTTGGGACGACCTTTATATCCTACAAACTGGTCTTTGAGAATTGCCAGCATCCCAGATCTACTTAACAGGTAAATAAAGAGAATTTTACACTTACCAAGAAATTTTTCATTTTACCGAGAATCTTAACAGACAATTCAGTTTTCAAGGGTTCGATGAATTCCGTGGTTAAAGATCTGTCACCTGCACAGTTCACAAACCTCTCGGGATAATCAGGAACAGATTTCAGTAGCATTTCTTCTGAGAGCGCAGATCTCTGTTAGCTGTACCTTCACTAGGTCTCTCACCCTCAGGTGATAGCACCAGCAAAGCTGCAATGGCACTTGGCACAATACATCACAGATATCGAGCAGGTGTTTCAAAATCCTCTCAAGTATTTGAAAGCAGCAACTATACAAATGCTAAATTGGGCCTGAACAAAAGCTACCGCGATGGAAAAGACTAGGAATCAATGTTGTATCCCCCTGTTAAGAAGAGGAGAGCACAGTTCCCATCATCACCACTGCTATTTCGACTGGAACAGGCCAGGAGCGAGCCTGACAACTTATGAGTGACAACTGTCTTACAAACTGAAGCAGGCAGACTTCCCAATTTTATTACACACAATGCAAATGGAAACACTATTGCTAATGAATTATTTACAGTGCGGGCCATAAATTAAGACACCTAGACTGTCTTGGGTTTTTCATACCACTGTCATTATTACAAAGTATCTGCCCAGAAGCTTTTTCCCATAACCGCAGGGCAAAGTCAGCCCTGTGAACAGAGACCTGAGCTCTTCTGACTAACCACCACCAAACACTTCACTTCTTCAGCTCCCCTTTGGCTTTCCAATTACATCGAGAGCTCCTCAGGGTAGATGCTATCTCCGCCAAATACATATAAAGTGCCTAACACAAATCACAATTCAGACTGGGGCTACCACATGCTAGTTTAATATAAACAATGAAAAGTGATATAATAAAATCTTTAATGTATGTACTACTATAAGTTAAGGATAAAACATCTAATATTACCCTTCCTGTAATTTCAAGACAAAACTTCCAACATTCAGCCAGACTTCCAAATATAGAATTAAATTAACCTGATAAACTTACACTGCGCATCCAGATGACATCTGGATAAAAGCAGTTTAAGCCCAGATGGCATTTTCTATTCTTCTACTCATATCCCCTTTCTTCTTTTTTGTTTAAATGGTTATTACGACACAGTGTAACAGACCTCAGAAAGCTACCCACTTTTCTTCTTTGTTCCCAACAGCAACACTACAGACTCCAGAGGTCAGTTTTATCGCCTTCAAGTTTTTCTGAAGCCCTGCCTGATTAGAGGTACTCTGGAGTGACTTTCATTCTGATCAGACATGACGTGCTGGCGACACGCATACAAAGCTGGCAGAGCAGCCATGCAGCAAAGCCTTCAGCAGGCAGGAGTAGGTGTAACGTCTTATTTGAAACAATGCACGGCTCCCCCGAAAAGGAAACAACATCCACTTTGAAAAGGTACGTATATAAAAGTGGCTGCACTTCGAACACAGACCGATACGCCACGTTTTCATTCTGATGAACTCGAGGAAAGACATGTTGTTGTGACAATTTCAAACCTTGCAGAGAATAAAACTGCTTGTATCCAACTTCTCCTCGTCCTTTGCTCTTGTTTTTTGTCATTCTTGAATGGCTACATTTTGGCACCTTTTTTCCCCCTGAGTAACCGGGGTTGTTCATTAAATCTGAAATTCAGAGGGATATCTTTTGAAAGAGGGTTCCTTTTTTAAAAAGCCTAGCTGCCCACTATGCCACGTTACAGCATTAAAAAGGTTTCTGCCTATTGCATGGCTGATCCAAGCAGGGATATAAAAGGAAAGGGCAGGCTGGCACAAAACAGGCTGTGCTGCGGGCGCAGCCCGTTCACTCCTGTCCCATCTGGAACAAGGGAACCCATTCAGACAGTTAGTACCAGATGTGAGAGTTTTTATTTTTTCTGATTTTGCTTCTCTTGACATAAATCAAGCCATGAAGGAGGAGTTACGTAGTGAACAGCAGCTCCTCCTTCCCAACAGAATACCATCTCACTAACTTGCACTGCTTCAAAGTAAGGACTTCTTTGAGCCATCCTTTCCTACCTTTTCCATAGGCCAAAAATTGAAGCTGGCTCCACTGTCTTTTATAACACATTCAGACACTCACCAGTCCGGGATAAGGACATTTCTACTCTCTTACCTTTCTATGCTGTCTATCAGCTGGTTAAGAGCTAGGCAGTCGCAGTTCTTCCTCCTAAGGTAATGGTGGTGTTCAAAAAGGCAGACAGTAAACTACTAAATAATGCAGTGCTCTATCTTCTATCTCTACACTTCTCAGCTTATAATTTCACCTTTCTGACTGTACAAAGCATAAGAACTAGGCAAACACCTACGTAAATGTCTTCTACCAACAGCTAACTTCTTGGCTACTGGCAAGCAGCAGCAATTAAACAAGTCCTTAAGTTAGCTGCACGCAAAAAAGAATAATTTTAAAAGAAAAGCCTAAAAGAACAAAACTCACCAACCTTTTTATAGGTTGGCACAAATACTGGAGATGTACAGGCAAACGGGATATCTATAATACAAGACATGACAAAAGACAATCTCCTCCTACTTCTATGAAATACCCTGGGAGAAAGCATGACTTTTCAGTTCAACTACTACTTCTCTTCTTTAGAAGAATGAGAATTATTTGGCAACCTTGTCTTTTTCTTACCAGCTCAAATACAGAGCTATTACTGTAATACTAGGTGCTATGACCGTCTGCATGGCAGGACAAAATCAGGGCACGAACCCCTTCTTGACTCCAGAAGGTTTTGTTCAGAAAGGAAGCTGTATGCACAAGCAAAAAGTAAGCCACATTATGTGCAGACAGAACCCTAACCTGAAGAACTGGGGACCTGGGCCTGCCCAGAAAAACACAGAAAGATGTGGATTGGAAGTCATTTGCATCAGCAAGCAAGGGAAAAAAGAACATATTAAAAAAACCCCAAACAACCCTGCCACAAAGTTTGTAGAGTGTAAGTTAAGCAAAATTAATCGCTTTCCTTTGCAATCATTAAAGCATTATGAAGATCTTTGTAAGATTTTTTTTTTTTAGTAAAAAGATCAGTGTTTATTAATCACCTACCCTAATTCAATCTTAAGCTTGTTAACAATAGACGAACAAATAAATGGAAACCCTAAAATGCCAGTTCTGCAATTGTAAAAATACTATGCATTAGTTCGTCGTAAGATTGATTCAGTCCCTGAAAATATCCCACGATGCTATAGATAAAATTCAAAAATCTGTGGATCCTGGCTCCACAGAATGATGACCTGCTACCACCTGCAAGTGTCATAAATCCATTGAACAAGCTGACTATTTTCAAGCTTCTTCCCATTTTGCTTTCCATGAGAAGGGACCCAGTTTGCACATAAATTTCTTTTTTACTGCCTTCAATAGGCCTGAAAAAATTTAGGGGGATACGTATGACATCACATAGCGATGTTGTGACTTATTTCCACTGCTGAGCAACAAAATTATATACTTTTCAAAAATGGCAAGCGGGAAGGTATTTCACTCAAAGGTTGACTTCAGCCTAGGGAGCCAAACTTGCTCTTTGCTACGGTTTTGATAGTCCGGTCTCTTCTCCAGCGGAGATGCATTGCAGGAGCCCAGCTGCATGTTCTCTAGGGACTTGCCCAAGGTGACAACACAGGCAATTTTGAACCTTTCACGGAAGCACCAGACAGTGTCCTAATACCAAAGTCTCTCCTTCCTCATCTATCAGAGGAAGAAGAACATGTTAAAACAAAATCTGTAGGTTGTCCTATTTCTAGCTGACGTTAGGCATAAAGATTCATTCTCTAAAATGGTTTAAAGCCAACTTAGATACCCGTCTCCTGGGATAACTCTCATTTATTTTCAAGTCTCTCAGGTACCACTAAGGCCGTAAGTTAGTTTATTGCTGCCACCCATTCAGACTCAGTATATCAGGGTTGCCATCTTTGCTCTCTCCCTTGTTTTAGATTCTGTTTAGACTTGTTCAAACCTCTAGAAAGGATTGGTTTATGTTACCTGCAACTCAAGTTTCTTTAAAGCTCAGTATCATCATGCAAGTGCTTTTAATATATCACATCTGTTCTAGAGTCAAGAATTACTAATGGACTGCACAGCAACTGCAACGCTCTTATACAGCTATGGGAAGAAAAAACTCTGATGGGTCTAAGAAGCAAAGCTCCCGAGAGCTTTCTGACTGGCCTGTGAAAAATAATTCACCAGCATACAATTTTTCTGAGTAAGCCTCTTCCCTTGTGAAAACCAACTGAGCTGCTGTTTATAAGGCTTTGATTAAATTAACACACACAGACACATACGTAAGCACACAGGCGCAGATACAACAGGATGAAATGCTAGGGAAGAAACAATTTATATATACAAATGCATGCAAACACTTTCTTGCAAGACTGCACAACAAATCTTAAGTGTTACGGAACACGCGAAAAAAGTTCGCACAAGTGATATTTAGCAGATTTGTTCCAGAAACAGGGATTTTACTCTGCGGTTTAATTCATCTATCATGCAGAACGTGCCTAGCTTTGGCCTATGTTTTTATGAATCATCCCATGCACTAAACTGTAAAGGGAAAATAATGGGAAATATGACACATTTCGTATCATATTGCCATGTCCCTACCTGCAAGAAATTGAATTTTTAAATTAGCTTAAAACATTCATTTAGCAAAACATGTTCGGGAATTGAACAAGCAATTTAACGCTCAACAGAATAAAGCAGCCTTTAACACCGATGATGACCCAGTGGGCCTCCTCCCAGGTTCAGCGAAGCACAGGCTGCCTTGTCAGTCTTTAAGAACAAAGTGGGGCCGGTACGCAGAAGGGAGCCATTTAGGACCCGCACTGGCAAGGAAAATATCAGAGTTGGAAGGTCATATAAATTGCTAGACATGGAGACAAGATCTGTCAAAAAGACAAACTACCTAACAATTTTAACCTATTGGCTAGAGCTGTCCATGTCAGCATAACGTTAACATATATTATAACCTCATCGCAAAAAAAATCCGTGTAGATGGAAGATAACTGCAGCAAAACTCCCTCCCTTATCTTCTGTTTTGACAGGAACTCATTCTAACAGAGGCTTCGGGAAATATTTTCTCCGATTTTTTTCATCTGACCCCAACATATTATTTGAGAGAGAAAAGTTGTTAATCTGTTAAAAACATAGCCGTTGATTCCTCCAGTGTTACAGTTTATCAAAGCATCCGTCACAAGCACCTCTATTTTTGGACAATGGTGAATTTTTTAATTATTACTATTTTTATTTATTTTTAAATAAAGGCTTTTCTGAATAGTCACTGAAATGTTTAAAATAGAAAGGTGGGCATTTGCTAGACAGGAAATTAACTTTTTTATATTTTAAATCATCTGCTTTTTCCTAACTATTACAACTCAGTCATAATTATGGAGCTCTGATTGTTCCTCTACCAGATGCTGACGTCTCTCCATTTTTAATGTAAAATCCATCTCATGATTTCTCTTCTGTTGAGACCACTGCAACTTTTGGAGGCCACATGATTTCTACTTGCCATCTCAAAGCTCCGCTCCTTTGCAATTTACTGCTTTTGTCATCTCTCCCCTGGTCTTATTTGGATCAGCATTAGAGAGAAGGCCGCTGGGAAGGCCTGGAAGTATTCGTCAAAGTTAATAGGTGGGACGCTGCCCTGGGAGAGAGTATTAAGCTAAACCTCCAGGAATACTTTCAGGGAATCCTGATATTGTTAATCCCCCAGGGTTTATGCATGAAATGTGACATTCGAGATTAGTTCAGAAGCGTCTGTTCATAATGCTTAGAACCAAACCTCCAAGAATGTACCGCATGTCGTTTTCAGAAAAAGACACCTCCCATAAAGCTTCATTTCCCTATTGAGCCACTAAAGCAAAAATCCGATGATTATAAAACCGACCTGTTTCTCGTATTATGACCCTCTAAGTGACACGTGAAACTCAATGGAACTTGCAGGGAGTTTTGTCATTTAGATTAGACTCCACGTATGGTGCATACCCTACTTCTAGTGTTTTTTTTATTCTTGGAGAGTAACTCAGGTTACTTATTCTTACATGTAAATTTTCATATTAATTAGCCTGTGGAGCAGCTGACCAACGAAGAAAAACCATGTCAGCAAACAGAAAACAAAATTTTCTGGATTTCTGATTTTTTTGTTTGGGTGGTTTTCTGTTCATTTTTGATGTTGTTTTGTTTAATTTTTTTTCCTGAACACAGTACAGCAGAAGCCAATTCTGAAGGATTTGTAAGGGCAGTGTATATTCCCTCCCAGCTATTCAAGAAGGCAGTACGTATTCAAGAGTACTGAGAGATGCACATAATTATGCCTGAATGATTATTTACCCAGAATGAAAAGCAACTGTGAAGCATCTATCGCTCTTTGTTCCAGGTCAGACGTTTCAGCTAGCCATTTAAAAAGAAAAAAAAAAATAGCATAATGTGGATGAAGCACCCAACAATATACTAAGCACCATGAATACTGAATACACAAATCAAAGTGTTTCAGAAACACAGAAGCTCTAAAGTTAGAACTGTTGTCATGTACTGCTGAACACAAAAAATTAGTTTGGGTTGCAAAAGAGACATTAACAAAACATATTAATTCTTTTAAAAGTTGCATTATATGCTCAGGGTAGCCATTTCCTACTGATTGTGATATATATATATCCTGTTTAATTTCTTTTAACCAGACACTAAGCAGGATATACCAAACAGTAGATCAAGCCGACGAAGGAGACTATGCTGAACTACTGAATAGCATGCAACAGCATCTGATACGCTTCCAGGGCCGAGTTCCTGTATTCCATCACCTTCAGATAACCAGAAAGGTGTTGAAGAGCTGTAACGCTTAGTTTCCCATGGCCTCTGGGGACAGAGCTCTCCAGCGTGTGTCCATTTCTACTTCCAGGCTGGCACAGTACAGAAAAGAGTGACCTTGAGGTCAGTCGGTATCTAAAACCCCTCCTGTGAACGCCACCTGGAGAAGACAGGGAACTAGTTTCACCCGGTTTTATTCTATGCTAATGCTCCTAACACCACACATACTTATCAGGGCTGTTAAAGAAAGAGTATGTATTAATGCTGTATGATATTTCATGAAAACAAATCGTGAAGATACTTAAAAATTCCCATCACTTAGGAAAAAAAAACAACCAACAAACCTTTGGCATACTATGTTCGGTACCATAGTAAGTGGTGCTTTCCATCGATCAAGCACAGTGTGAACCAAGACAGTATGGCTACACCTACACGGGGGATTTTGATTCCCTGCCGTGGCCAACAGTATTTCACAGGGAGACAGACGGAAAGGAAAAGGGTGTGGGAAAGGACAGGACTCCAGCTTCTGCTCTGTAAACTTGCAGCAAGACACGCAATTTCACCGACGCGTTGCTCTGGATGCCTGTGGAAGCGTGCGGTCTGTTTGCCCAAAGGCCTCTAGCGTTAGCACCGCTGGTGGAAATACTAGCGGTTGTGGACAACTGCTGTAAAAAATAGCTTGTCTGAAGTAACCGAATTTACGCCTCGTTCTTCAACGGTTCTGACAGCACAGCACAAATCCTCATCTTCCTTAGAAACAAATCAGCAGGACAAAGGATGGAGTTGGTTTGGCTAACTTTGTTTCACTAACTTGATGTGAAAAAAAGACCATGGCAGAAAGCTGGAATTAATTCAAAGTAAAAAGCAGTTGGTTTTGTCCTACCATTCTACACAGCAAGACAAGAAAGGAATACTAACCGACTCCTAATCACAACCAGGACAATTTAAAGCTAAACAACTGTTCATTTTTAAATATGTCATCTAAGAAAACAGTGAATGAGTTAGGCTTTAAACTTGTTCTTTCTTCAGGGAAAAGAAATAGCAAAGGTGTTTAAAATTAAACAGGACATTCACAATTAATCTGCTTTTTAATTAACTTACTCTGCTGCTGTAAGTGATTCTACATTTACTCTCATTCTTTTGAAAATTCCAAAGTGCTACTTCTGACCTGTGATTTACTGTTGCCGTACATCTTTATAAGCAGTACTTTAGTTTAAGTGGCAGTTGCATATTAATTACAAAGTTAATTATGTGCTATGTAATCATGCTGTAATTCATTAGTTTACTCCGCAGTGTGAAAGGATAACGCTAAATGGAAGACCTGATGCAGAGTATTTTAGTAATTTACATTTTTGCATCAAATATTCAAAATATTAACCAGAAAACACCGTCCGCACTTAAGGAAGCCTACAAAAACGCTCATTGTGATTCTACTAACCACTATGTTTGAACTTTTCCTCCTTAAAAAAAGTTGTAGCAATTTTAGCAGGGTCAAATATTTTCTCTAAAACCAAGTACACATCTAACTGCCGCTCAGACCAGGGCAAAATATCAGAAATATTGAACGAGTTCAAGTATTCCAAATTTGGTACTTCTTGACATGACTTATCCTCCAAAGACAGGTGCTCTCCGCTTTCTGAAATCATGTTTTTTTTTAAAGATGTTTCAGCTTGAAAACCTAAACACTGAGGCATCCAGTAGTATAAACCACAGTCAAAGACATAGGCTACAGCCTTTTACGATCCTTAATTACAGACACTCTGCATAAAGTACCTATAGCCAGATAATTTACTACTGGTTTCTGTCCGAAATGTGCAGGGAAATGCAATTCCTGTTTGCGCGGGTCTCAAAATAAGTCTGTTATCACAGATCTATGTTTCCCAACAGAAGTATTGAACACAAATGTAAATATTTATTTCTAAGATAATGATTTTTGGTGAAAAATGAACTAGGCACAATACCATAAAGCTGTCTCTCTGTCCCAGATTTAATTATCCCTGGAACTATCCAGCCTACTCTGATCAATAGAAATACAAAACCTAATTTTTATAAAGATGCTCTTAGTCACGAAGAATTCCTTTTCAGCTTTCAAGCTTCCTCCCCAACCCCCCTTTGGAAGTTTTCCAACATTTACTGTTCTTCATCAAGAATTGCTGTTTTTCAACACCAGTTCTTCACAGGTTGTAATCTTTTTTTCCTTCCACTAGCTATCACTGTGATGCAAAATGATGCTCTTCACGTGGTATTTAAAAGTCAACAGAGGTAGGAGGTAACTCCTCCTAAAACTAACACCATAAAACCCACGATAAAGAGCACTTTAAAACTCATGATAAAAAGCAGCTCTATCACTTAAAATAAAACTACAGATAGAAAAGTTACTATGCAAAGGGTATATGTTTTTTCACCACATACTTGATCTCTGTACATTGGAGCTATTTTCACTTACAAAAGCAAAAGCAGGGCTACTTTAACTATTGGTAACTAAAAAAATCAAGGCACATATCGTGAACAGAGTTGTCAACTGTTGTGCAGTGTTTTGACTGCACAATCTTTATTATCAGGCAGACTGCATCAACAAAAAGAAGCCCAAACTCTCCAAACAAACATCGGTAGATTACCAAATCCATGACTGAGTTTGCAGCACCCCTGGAATCGTGTCTCATGGGCTGCGCAAGTTTCCCTTTGAAGTCATTTGAGAAAAATAAAGAATACATATTTTTTACAGGAGAATTATGACAGTCAAACCACTAAGAGCTTTTCACTCCTTTAAAGCTTTGTTGATAAAACATCATAGGAACCTTAAAATATAAATAAAATGCACACAGAGTAATTAAAGTTCCAAGGGAAAAAAATGGAATTAAGGATACGGTACTAATAAACATTTAAATACAGCAAAACAGCATACTGTTTCATGCTACTGCAATTTGAGTACTATCTATATAATTATGTAAGGTTTGAGCCGGTTACGTAAAACTTTTTAAAACAGCAATTAAAGAAAATGCACATGCACCACTGGCTTTTTAAAACACAAACCTGAAATCTATGTAAGAACCTTTATGTGCTCTGTAGCCTCAGCTAAAAATAAACAGTTCTCTTTCCTTGAGCACTGTGGTCATGGGTTTTTGCACTAAGAAATGTAGTTAAAAAATTAATTTCAAGCTCTACTAGAAAAACGAAACAATAAATATTTTGTCCAATATAAAAGGAAAAAGACAAATCAGTGGAAAAAGTAATTTGATTTGCAAAGTTATACACAAGTACCACAACAGCTAAGGAAAACGAAAGCATTTGCTTCCCCTTCAGAAACAGCCACAAGACATTTAACTTTGTATGTAGGGTTAGTATTTGCTGAGCTGCTTAATTAATTTAGGTCTGTAGGGACCAGGTTACAGATCGTACGGATCTACTATCACCTCTGGCTTCTATTTTGGAACAGGTATCTAACGCATATATTGTTAGAAAGTGTGGAAAAGATCCCTACATTTTGTGTTTTATAGAATCGAAAGGCTTTTATTTTTTGATATATATAATGGCTTACAGCTCCTGCAAAGGCAGCCTGCGATCCACCAACTGCTGTTTACAAAGCAGTCTTTAGCTCTGCACTGATTACCAACCCCACTGGGCAATCAAGATGATACACTATTTTAGCTAATTATTGACATCTGGATGAGCTGTGTTATTAAACAAAAAAAGGCTCCATTGTTTAGCAGTTCCTAGTGAGTTTGAAAGCTCAAGATTTGTTTCCAAAAAAGTCATATATCCACTAATGGCACTCTAAACCCCCTGTTTTCCCTTAGTCACGATTTAAGATGAACTGCAAACCTGGGTCTGCTCCCTTCAGAATTGAGCAGCTTGGTCTTGTTCTTACATTAAATTCCTCATCGAATGTCATTTCTGTCCACTAAGACCGAGTTTTGGCTACTCCTGTTACCATTCAACTGTGTGTAATAGTTATTAAGGAAGTAGGAAGGCCGAGTCCTTGCTCACTGCAAACATAACAGTTCAGACAGCGTGCTCAGTGTGGAAAGTCAGCACAAGTTTCCTTACCGCTTCCCTTACAGGCACCTGCATCACAGATATAGTTAGCAACTGCAGAGTCCAAATTTCTTTTTGAAAAAATTGAATCACAGAATACCACATCCAAATCCTCCAGCTCGGGATGTCTCCGTACATCTACACTTACAATCTTTTAAAGTTCAATTCTCTTCTTCCTATGAGAGCATCTCCTAAGACTTTCGTGTTTGTGAGACAATTTTCTTTCAAAGGTTTATCAGTCTCCGTAGTCATGGTGGAGTCTCCAAAGCCACTCAGGCAGCTCGCCCCAGCACCAGCAAAGAAAATGAAGTTGGTAGGAGGATCTTTTTAATGCTAAAACCCGGAGTGCCCTCTAGTGAGATTCCACAGGGAGCAATGTATGACTAACATTTGTCAGCTAGCGCTTCTTCATCTTCATAGGTGGTCTGATCTGTTGAGAGTATAATTACTATAACGTGCTTCCCAGAATGCAACGTCAAGTATGGGAAAGCAAGAGCAGACTGTGGGTTTATGCAACGCTGATGGCCCAGAAAACTGGCACTGGCTGGCTGGTTAGGGAAACCCCAGAACTAACGCACAGTCGCCGAAAGTCCCATCGTGTGCACGCTGCAGCACTACAGAAGGGCTCTTTGCTCAGTAGCGGCGAATGCCTAGGCTCAGACACAGTGGTAGCTAACATGAGTAAGAGTTTAATAAACAGACATCAAACACAAACTCATCTAACAATATTTGCCCTCTTATTATACGCTTTGAAATGCTCACCTCTAATCTTTCAACCTGCTTTATTCTCTTGTTCATATTTATAAGACTAAAACGGGAAATGATACCTCAATGAACAGATCCAGACGCCACCTAAGCAGATAAGGTGCAGTGCACATGATCAAACAGGCAGATTGAGAAATTCTGTGTCCTGTTGTTTTATACTATAAAACCGCTGATCCATCAGCAACTTAAAGCAACTGTGAACCTTGTAGCGTGCCTGGCAGCAGTGCTTGCAGCGCAAGCCTCAGGGTATTTTCTAACTTATTAGAGGCCTTTTTTTGTCAGCTCATGATGGCAGTTCTTTGTAGGGCTAAATAACTTGCATATCCATCTTTATTACACCTAAATAGAAACATATTCATACTTTAGAAGTCATGGATTAGTAGCACTTCTTTTTTATCCCCCCAAACCTGTTTGAGGTTTTCAAGAAAGAAGTGGAAAGCCATAATCTTTTGGCCTACAAATAAAGATGAAAGGGACAGAGCAAATTACGTATTAGAGGCCACAGAACAATGAAAGTAGTGGCGCAGTACTGGATATTGATAGTTACGCACACAATGAATTTAAAGAGACCAACAGGTCTAACAACACTGAAGAAAAAGTCATGTTATGCTGTAGGTGGACATAGCAAGAGAGTCTCAGGGGTCACTGTTCAATAGGAAAAACCATCTCGCAGGAAACCGTTTACTAACTATGTAAGCAGAAATGACAGCATGAGTATGAAGAGTAAAAAAAAAAGAGAAAGAGAAAGAGTGAGAAAGATTGTGAAATACAACAGGAAAACAAAGAATTGTTCCTGAGATAGGATCTTGGACTATGTTTTTGTTAATAGTTAATTTTCACTAACACAAGACACTCTTTAAGCAAGAGGCTGCTAACATAACATATAACAATAGAAGAAAGAACAGATGGAGGAGAAATGTCTTCCTTTCCTTTGCATATTTGTGAATTGTTTGACTTCACACACATCCCAGGCTAGGTATCACAACTAAACCTACATTTGATGGCTCATATTCCTAATAGGATACAGTGGCCTTCACCTTTAGGTCAAGAGTTCAAACGCAAGCCCAATCAGTGGTGACCAAATGTTGTCACCATCTGCCTGTTTAGTGGCCTAGATGAGAAGAGAAAGGTTGTTCAGCTCAGTCCCATTGTTAATGGGCAGGTGTCTCCATCACAGAAACAACCATCACGAGTGTCACTAACTGGAAGTTGAGTCAGAGAGGTCACGAACTGAACGGGCATAAAAACCGAATTAATACATTAAAGAGTCCCTCTAGGTAAGGGTCAAGGCAGTTGTGCGCTTGCTGTCTAGATAAAGAGCATTTCAGTCTTCAGGGCTTGCAGTCACATGCCTATCACTGAACCAAATTAATTTTTAAATGGAAACAGAATTGAATAAAAGGATTTATAATTTGATTTAAATTTAGCTATTAGGCTGGTTCCTATTTTCTTTAGCATCAGCTGGAGGTACACAGAAGCGTATGCACATCTGAGGCTTATACAACTGCACTGCTAAATATCAGTAGCCTTCCGAATGTTCAGAGGTGTTCAGGTCCTCCTGCTTGACAGGGAGCAGACGTGGCCACAGCCACGCCGCAGCTACTTCACACAGTGCTAGTGTGTTTCATGCAATAGGCTTGAAAAGCCACCTGGGCTTTTAAGTCTTGAGATCGGTGGTGACAGCACCGGAAAGGTGCACTGGTTTTTACTGATATTATCATAAACAAAAGGGAATCCCTATTTTTTTCTTTTCTTGCAGAATTTGATATTCGCAAATAAAGAGTGTCAGTAGAGCTATCTTAACTAAACTTCTCTATTGATACTGATAAGAAATTCTTCTTAGCTTTCATTCTGCTGCCTGTTTTTTAATTCCTTTATGTACGCTTGTATTTCTAACAGTATCTCAAAATGCTAAGACTTTATAGACTTAGTCCAAAATGTTTTTCTTTCCACTACACATACATGTATTTTTTACTTCTGCTTAGTCCCACTGAAATCAGATGATAATTACCTTGTTTTGATTCTCTCAGTAAGTGTTGTGCTGGAGTCAACAACGAAGCAGGAAGATGTCAGATGCCCAGAGAAGATAGCTCGAAGCATCAGCTTTGAAGAATTCTGGACAGATAGCAACTTGGCTCTCCTCCCTGCCAGGGGAGGTAATCTGAGCTCTGTGCAATTTAGAGCGTGTACACGCATACGTATCTCTGGGAACATTAACATGAGCATGAGGTTCTTTCAAGGAGGAGGAGCTTACTCAGGCTTGCCCAACAATTCCCATATTACAACTGTCGTGAAGCTGTGCTTTTCGCAAATCAGATATTTCTCCTTGTCATAGTATGCAACAACAGCTTTCAACACCACTTTGGGAAACATGCGTGTGCTCTCTTCTACCCTGCAACTCCCACTGTTTCTCACTGCTATCTTATTTGGAGCATGCTTTTGGGTGCTTTCCATAATTCATAAATATGAATATTGATATGAATATTTTTTAAAAAGCAAAGCAAAAACACTTACTCACAAAGTTCATTTAAAACAAACAAACAAAAAAAAAAAAACACCGAGAGAAGGACATAGGAACTCGTCGTTAGTCTCTTTATAAAGCCACAATAAATTGCAGCTTATGTAATTCTCGCCCAACACCGATGCACACCCAAGTAAACTATATTTTCTTAAGGTAGAAAGAAAACAAATGCTACTCCAACTATTTTCTTTCATCACACTTGAAGGCAGTAATGCCATTCCTGGGAAATAACTGTCCTTCATAGATTATACCTGTGTTTGGCAAGGCGCACACATGCCTAAGTGCGTTGGGGGGGTGAAGGTATGAGTCAATATAAGAAGTTAGAAGAGGTCTCAGTAAATAAGAAAATATTTTAGACAAGCATTTTTCTCCAATTACTATCTCCATTCCAAAGAAGACTGAGAAGTAGCAGCAATGGGCAACGTCTTCATTCTCATAGTGTCAGACAGTCTCCAGGATGAAATGGGTCACTTCAAGAAAACGGACAACTCTTCTATTCATCGCTTGTCCAGATAACCACCAATAGGTCAACTGTGGAATAACAGCGTATTATCATTTTATGCCCAGGCCATGCCTACCACTCGGCCACCACGTAATTTTGTTTTCCCTTGCTGAAAAGCTTCCTTTCCATTAGAAAGGAACTCCCATCCCTTTACCCTTCAACTTCTGTGATACGATCCATGCGTCTAGTAACTTCCTAACGAGTTATGGTCTCCAAGTTATTCACATTCACCACAGTTGAATGGATATGCTACGTTTCCAGCTTCATCTCCAGGCTACAATATAATCGCAGAGAAATACTTTTCTAGTCTCATACCTTGTTTATTCAGATTGCCCCTTTGAGAACAGGAAAAATCCGGTATTTCGAGACTGCCGCACACAACCTGGCCACAAACTTTTGTGAAACCTCCTACGCTCTACACATAAAACATATCCTAAGGTTCTCTACTAATTGTTATATTAGAAAATAAACTCACAAGTTACTGGGATACTATACAAAAAGAATTGAAAAGTTCCCGCAGGTTGACATGTTCAGTGTCATCTCCTAGAATCTAAGCAGTGAAACCACGAGCACTGTCACCATACAGAGGTAACAACAGAGCTTGCTGGCTCCCATTTTATTCTGTGATGGATCGGACACGAGTACCAATACATGAAGTAAATCCCCCAACGCCTACGAGTCAAGAATCACGATATGGCTGCCTGTTTCTGCAGAAGGCTAGTTTCAATGATCCAGATTATCCCTTCCTATTACAAGTTCCTGGGGACTGGACACAGCAGCCTGTTTTGAAGAGTTTAGGAGCAACTTTCTTCTATTTCAACCAAAGAAGTTTGATGATGCTTGAGCAGGGCATCATCTTCATAAAGGGCTTCTCTCTGGACACTCCTCCCGAGTGTCCTCAGGATTGAGTGCACTGGAACGTAACATGGAAACTACTGAACCCTACTGAAGCAGTAAGGCAGCCAAACGAGACGGGATGTCACTGCAATAAGGAAATAAAAGTGATCTTACTGCCATGCTTTGGATTGTTTCTCTTGCCGTGCCTCTTAGAACATACTCAGCCTGCCTTGCTAAAAGGAAATCACTGACTTCATTCTCCAGGTCATATTTAGCAAAAGGAGGAGAAACTTCTAACGTTTAGAACTGCTCCAAGTTAACTATTCTTTTTACTACTCTTGCTGCTCATTACCCAAAGCATTAAAACATTCTAAAATCTGGTAACTAATTCCCTGCTAAAACATGAAAAAAGGAGAGTACTCAAAAGCTGCCCGTAACTATTTTATCTAGTCACATAATTTTTCAGTGAAGCTACTGAATTACAAGCTCCACATCTAACCAAGATCCCACACAGGAAAAGGAAATACCTGTCTAATGACTGCTTCCGAGGCACACATCCATCATCTCACCCAGCTGCTCAACCTATAACGCTATTTCTTTGTATTAGATGGGGCTTAAGCTCACTGAGGTACTAACACCAGAAAACACAAGTAGAAAGCATGAACTGCTGAAGACACAGGAACCACGTCCTGAACCCTGTCAGTCATTTGTACAGAAGGGTGAGGAAAGCTTCGGAAAAGGCAGGCCCTAACTATGCTCTATAAGCACGACTATCGAGGAATCTTAAATGTTTCCAGTTTCCGGGCTCACGTCACAAGCAATGGCGTGGTCTAGAACACAGGACAGCCATCCCGTGGATTTCACCTGCCTTCCACGGACCAAATACATAACTTCTCCCAGGGCGCGCAAATGATGATGAAAGGGATTAGGTACGCTGGTTCTCAGTACCGCTTTGCGACAGGAGTCATATTTTGTGAGAGAGATTTGGAGAGAGGCCCAAAACAAACGGCACAGTTATGCTGGAAATATCTGAAAGTTATAATGTTATTCCAGTTATCGCAACAGACCGAACCGCAATCCTGTACGTACCAATTTACATACCTTGCTTCTAGAACCTGTTAGTAACACAGCTGTGTTTAAAACCAGCTTTTTCAGAGTAATTGTTAATTCCTTGGAAGCAGGAGAGAAACACGCTGTTAATCATAGTCTAAATAGGATAAACATACAAATGTCTGCTTTACATCTACCGTTTTTGACAAACACATCAAATCCATTCAAACTTCCCAGAAAATATAGCCGGAAGTACATGTCCAAACTGCCCACTGTCAGTCCCCCAAAATTCTCACGAGGCACAATGCTCAGCAGATTGCTAACTGATAATATTGTAAAGACAGAGCAAATCCTGGTCTGTTTATAACGCTGCACAGATAGCTGCGGGTCACCCTCTGCGGCATTAGATAAAACAAGAGGGGATCCAAAGCCTCAGAACACACTGTGCTTTCACAGAAGAGTACTCCTATCACCAACAAGAAAATAAAAAACCTTCGTTTGTGTGCGCCTCTTGGCAACTTTCATGAACAAAAGCAGAAAGGAAGGTATTGCAGCATTGTATCTTCAGAGCCATCAGAGCCACACCTACCGAAGGCTACAGCTGACAATCCGGCAATAGCCTCCCTTATAGAAGTGAGAAGAAGTTTTTGCTACCTACAAGCTAAACACAACTTCATTAATTTATGTGTTTTACTAAAAAGGAGACGAATCTAATGGAACTCATGTGGAAGCTTAAATTGGGGGGTGTGTGTGTATATATATATAAAATACACAGACATATATACACACACAAACAAAATTAATTGCAATTTTCTGAATCTGCCTACCATCTCGGCCTTGCAATGACGGCATTCTCCGTGTTATTCATCACTTGTGTTAGAGGCATTTGCCTTTTGCCTTTCAGGTTCAGCAAATCGATCTTTGTTCTTATGCTACGAAGAGAGACTAAAAGATGTTTGATTCACCTCCATACTATTCCTTATTTCATATTCCCCCCCACATTCCAATTTAGTTGTCTTCTAAACTCAATACGTCGCTCTTTAATTTCTCTTCATCCTTCTGACTAATAATTTTGTTGCCAAGATTTAAATCCTGTCTATCCTGTCTATTCATAACCAACCAGAAAATAAATTTTTACAACAGGTGAGGTGACCTGTGTTTCATCTTACAGTATTTTCAACATTATCCTCCAAATATTTCCTCAGTCCAAATTCATGTAAGTTCTAGGGGAAACAGCCTTGTACTTTAAGTATTTCTCCCCATTCTGAAAAAAAAAAACAAACACCAAACCAAACCATTATACTAACAGAAACTTTACTGGTGAGAAATTCACCTCATTACACCGCTCCCATTTTGTAAGAATGATTAACATAGGAATATGACTTTGTGAACAGCCTGAAAATACAGTGTATTATTGGTGATACACATTGCCAGTATTACATCACTGTTAAAGAGTTTCCTTGACATTTACAACTGATCACTAATTATTATAACCCTTCCTTCACATACCCAAGCTATATAAAATACAGTACTGAAAACAGGTGAAGTTTGACAGACTTCGTCTTCAAGACCAGCTTCCCAAGACAACAATTTTCCTGTTATTAGCAAGGGGTTTGATCTCTCTCTCACAAGGGCACCTTGGCTCCAACTCCCCAGCTGGTACAGCACACAGTTTATATCATCACACTGACCAATGTGCCTAGACAGTAGCAAGTTGTGCATCTTACGTACTGTTGCAGTTTTCCTTTTCTTGAGCTACCTAACATACAAAAATAAGAACAGAGAAGAATTTCTCCAGGACCTCCCAGAGAGGGATTCAGCGATCCAGCTGATCACTTGAGGTAGCCTCCAACCCAGAGTGCTCACTTTGGTAAAAGATGACAGAAGCCTTCCATAAGCATTCCCATTCCTGAACCTGCTCCTGCCCTTTTCCTCCCGTGGCTGCGCTGGCTGTTCGCAATGCAGCCTCTGCACGTGACTCCTATTGTCAAATCCAACGCAGGGGCCAGAAGAGAGCCCTTCGTCGCCCCACCGCTCTCAAAAGAAACCTTATAAGCACGCTGCCAGCACAATACGCGACCTGCATATGCTCATTTTCTTGCCTCTGCCTCTTTGTGTCTCTACACGTTAGACAACACTGGGATCAGAAATGGTACTTTAGTCATAAAATTATTATTTAAATTTGTGTGTGGGACTGAGGAGAAAGAAAACACATACCACACAAACACACATACACGCACCTCATCTCTAATTCAAGACAAACATTTCACAGTCAGTTTCTTGGCATTTTATGTGAATATATATTAAGTCTAACCGCGTTTTTATGTTGAGCATGTCAACCGTGTCATACATAAAGCTGCATATCACAGTCTTTCAGGAGCAACAAAATGGTGAAACAAACATATCGGGGCCGCTGACTACCTTCAAGCGCCGTTGAGTAATCTGTGGAGGCTCATGACCGAAGTCATGTCATTTAGCTCTTCGATAATAACCTCGGACATGCAAGACGCTCCTTCCCCCCTCAGTGTGAGCTGCTGCGGCAGAGCCTGCCTCCCGGGCAGGAACACGGCCACCTCCGCCTGTGGGCCCCCCTGCCGTAACTGCCCTGCCCTAGCCAACCCATCCTTCGGGCGCCCGTCGGCACGAGTGCTGGCACTGCAAGGGCTCCGCGCATCAACTCCCAACACTTACACCGCTACGCCAGGTTGTGGGCAAATTGTGGTTTGCCTCTTTAGCACTCTCTAAATTTTTTTACCTTAAGAATCATCTTTCATGCTGCACCACCAGGCAGAAAAGTTTAAGATTATGATAATTTTCTGTTATTCTTCTCTGGCTGTGTCTGATGCTTTCTTATCTGCATTTCTTTTGCTAAAGACATTTGCTGATCTTAAACCTGGCTTGAATGAATAGCAATTGTTCCCTTCTGGTTTTGAAGGTACTTTGTTTGTCTACCCCATTCACTGGCCTGAAATCAGCAAGGCCTCAGATGGCTGTTGCTATGGCAACTCTGTTCATTCAACACTGGCATATAATGAAGACAATGTGTTTTCCATTTAGATGAGTTTTAGAGCAAAAGAGAGAAGACTCCTGCTTAACAGTCCCTGAGAATGCCAGGGTAATATAATCAGGGTTTCTGTAGTACCAGTAAAACCACGATGTGCGACTAAAAGAGGGGAAAAAAAGAAAGTTACGTTGATATTTCACAATAATTACAGCGCTGGGCAAATTAATCAACAGTGTGACTGCACTTCTTTACTCTCTAAGACCTTCTCCACCGAGAATAATTTAGAAATAAATGTTTTGCTCCTACTTTTTCCTAGCGAAGTGGCAATTTGGACACTACTGACCTGCTAATAAGACACCTAAGAGATTCTCTCTCTCTCTGCCCCCGCTTCCTCAAGCAAAGGGGCACTCTAAAAGCACAATTAAGATGTGTGGGTATGTGCTTGTTTTTAAAACAAGTTTTCATGAACACCGACAGGCAGAATTACCAGCGCAACAACTTTCTCTGCCTCCTCTCATCTGCCGGGTACCGGCCACGCAGGCTGCCATCTGCAAGGCGGAGAGGGTCCCTCTACAGCGGCGCTGCGGATCCGTGCTACTCGCAGAAACAAGGAACAGAGCTATTAAAGAAAGGGTTCTTTGGATACGGATATGATTCATCTTTTCACATCTACCCCCTAAGTTTTTCTACCTACCTCAGTTACGTTAAAAGTAAGTGTAACTAAGCGTGTGTCAGGAGAGAGGAAGCAGAAAGGGCTCCGCTCACCGGGAAGAAGGGGCACGGGGAAAGGCTGCTCCTCTCGCCCACTGGGCCTTGCCGTGCAATTGCTGCTGCGTATCGCTACTGAAGGCCACTACCGAACAGGGTATTTTAAAGAGATTCTTACAAACACAGACATTTCCAAAAAAACATAATACCACAGAAACTTGTTTACTCCTTTGATCCACAAAGTCTGGACACTTCCTCTCTCTCCCTCTTCTCCTTCCTTCTCTCTTGCTCTCTCCCTGCCACAAGCCTTTTTCTAACTTTTTTATCTGGTTACCTTGTGGGCTTCACTCAGGAAAAGAAAATAGGGATTTCTGAGATCCCCAGCAATAACAACAACAAAGAGGAAAATGGAAATTCGGCATTATAAGTTCTTCTTCTATTTACAGTGGAAACAGTGACTTGAAAAGATTTCTCTTTTCCACTGTTTTTGAACAGCAGCAGGGAGCAAACACTTCCTGAAGGGAAAGGCAGTTTTCCGAACTCAAATGAAGTCCAAAGTTTTAAAATTCTTCAAACATGAAACAATGTTTTCAGTTGACATGTCCTTCATTCAATCAGCGTTATCTCCTCCTTATTTCCCTCTAAGGAGGTGAGTGGGTTTGGAACTAAGTTTTTTCCACTTCTTTTAGGAATCACATTTATGTCATTTTTTACAATGGCAACGTAAAAAAGACTAACATCAAGCTGGAGTAAAGATACAGGACCTACATTTATCTACCTTCAAGTTTTTCTTCCATTGCTGAAGTTAAGATTTCCAGAAGTAAGGAAATGGCCCGTTTTAATACACAGGAGGCTCTCTTCACACATGGAAGGGTTGTGGAATCAAGGTCGAGAAATCCTGGGCGTTCTCGGTGATTTCAGCCTTTGCATAATAGCAATTTGTGAAATCGTGCACATTCACTGTGACACGCAAACCGTCCCAGGATTTCAAGTAGCTGTGCCATGAGCTTGCTTAAAATTTCTGAAAACAATACATAATATTCCCCATATAGATATCCACAGTAAGACATCTGATATTTCTAACTATCTCCCAAATATAAGGTTTACGCAGGTGGAGCCAACTAATATTTCCTCTGTTATCCAAGTGAGCTGGGCTTTGATGGGTTATAAAACTTGGTGACTACCCATATATTTTGTAACACTGTCTAAGGAGGAGGAAAATGTATGTCAAGATCTGTGTTTGTTCCTTTGCACTTCTACAGCTGAAGAAAGCAGTCATGTTTATGTCTGTCAGATCTTTTCTGGCTCTTCACTTGTGCTGACAGCCTACAGCCTTGCTTCAGTTGCTACAAAGCTCAAAACCCGCAGCTGCACTAGCTGGCATGCCTCTTCTCGTTCCTCCCCTCCACCCCTTATCTCTCCCCCTCCACTCCCCCCCGTCTTTATTTCTAACTTTTTTTGTGTGTGTTTGTGTCTAGATCAAAAAGCATATAGTCACCAAACCTGACTGGGCTCCAAGAAGAAACAAAGACTGAATTTTAAGGCAAGACTTGCAAATATGTTGTACATGCACTCACACATGCACGCACGCTCTCCTCTTCTAATTTCAAACAACCAACCTCTATTCTGAAGGCCGGCTACTGCACTGATCTCACTTATTGTCAGAACACCAAAAAACCAGCCATCATTTATGCAAGGAAGACAGCAATATAAATCAAGACAATCTCAGAGTACTTGAACGTAGATTCATTGTCACTTCAGACCTTGAGATGTAGCTCTTTGGCTCCTGCCAGTTAAGTCAAGATTCAAGGTTACGATTCCCCAGAAAAAATGACAGACAAACCCATTTCGTAGTGTCAGCCCAGCCGAAGGGTAGTTTTGTTTAAATCCAGTAACGCAAGTTTCTTAAAAATGTTGTAAGAAATAACACCGGCTCTTACATAAATCTCCGTATTCCCTACAAGTTACAAAACCACAACCAGCTTTTTAATTTCAGGGTCCGCACGAAGAACTGTATTGCAGAGCAACTGTAACTGGCAAATGAAGTTATGTTGAAGCTTTTGACGTGTTAGAGGTAAACTTCACAACAACATTCAGGTCAAACTATTCACTAAAGGATTAATTTGTTTTCTTTCCTCCTCTCTCCTCTGGAGACAAAACTACTGTAGAAACAGTGGTGAGTGGGGCAGAGCTGTAAAAGAGCAGGACACAAACCAAAAAGAGCAGAGCGTGCAACAGCAAAGGGTTCAGAAGGGAAAATTTGCTGGTTTCCCCAGATCCACAAAGTCCCGGTTAATCCATACAGACAAGCCAGCAGCAGTAAGCACTACTCCCTCAGAAACAAAGGCAATTTCAACAAGATTCAGCAATGAATCTGCGGTGTACTTGAGTATCACTTGTCAGCGTTTGTACTACGCTGCTGTCTCAAGGCGCTCGGCACAGACCAGCGCACCAGCGCAGGAGGTGCTGCAGGGGCCTGACTGTAAATGTGAAGAATCCCCCGAACTTCAGTGGATTATTCTCCACGGTTCAGCCATCTCAGTCTTTGCACGCAAGGTGGGGGAGAGGATAAAGTGGCTCTGCAGCCTGTAACGCAACGTGTCCATATCCAGCCATGCAACACAGGGATGGCACCAGCCTTCAGCTAGAACCATGTCCCCTAACGGGGTTCGTTTAGGTGCAAGCAAGCCTAAACTAATTCATACATCCCCGTGCGCAGAGCACCTCTCCCTCTGGCAGCCGAGGACCCTGTGGCGTGCGGCATAGCTGCTGAGCCAAAGTTAGCAGGTCGGGCTTCTATGCCAGCGAGAGCTCCCCGTGCCGTACTGTCAGCAGGCGAGGAAAAGGGAAACAAATGTCAGTAAGATCTTCTGGGCTCATTGGCTTATGCCCTGCACAGGAAGGGGAACCCCTGGAAGATGGGCCACAGTAGGGTTGCTGCTCTTTGAGATATTTCAGATTCCTACCTCTTTTTACCCCTCCTAATTCATAAGCCTGCGCCTTCCTCAGCAGCGATGCTGCTTCTGCAGAAGGCCCAGCAAGGGTGCACCCCCTGTGCTGAGGGGAGCGGGGAGGGGAAGCCCCCCGTCCCAGGCTGGCAGCGGGAGGCGAAGGGACAGAAACACTGGATCTGAATAAGCAGAAGGCCAAGTCCCTTGCAGTAGAGGCAGGCACAGAGCAAAACATGGAAAGATGGAGAGCTGCTTAGAGGGAAAAGCGGCAGTGAACCCCTCAAAAATATGCTGGGAATTCCTGGTGTAGATAATACTAAAACTGAAAAATTCTTATTTATGCAAACAAAAGGAAGTAATTTATCAGCTGATGTTTATTGCCCTCATTCCACATCTGCTTCTGTGACGCCGTGATAATGTATATCGGCTTATGAACTGTCCCAAAGTAGCAGCAGTAGTTTTTTAATCTGCACTGAAACACTGCAGGTTCTTGAAAAAGAAAGTATTTTCTTCATATTTTTAAATTTATTTTTCCTTTTATCATCTATGCATGTATACTGGCTAGCAAACTGCAGCCAGGTCATAGGTGGAGGTGCCTCCTAGTAATATCATAAATAACTGAAAGAATTGTTTCAGCACAAACAGTTTGAACAGTGAAAATAAATTTGTTCTTTTCACTAATGCATTAATAAATGGCAACAGCAACAACAGAAGCAGCAGCATACATTTGATGATTCAATGTTTACAGAATTACAATGTTTGCAAAAATTGCCAGGGAACTTTTAAATTCAGACCCAAAAAGATGTTTTCATTTAAGAAGTTTCAACTGTCTCTAAGCAAGCTGATTAGCCCCTAAATGATTGGACTCATCCTGCACTGGTTTTGTCAGAATGAACTGCTGAATACAGAACACTGTCCTACTGAGCGTCCACTCAGAATATGACACGTTCAAGTAAAATTAATTAGATGTACTTTTTTCCCATCATATTCACAAACATAGATGTCATTTTCACATCATGAATTCTTTCTCATCTCAGGAACAGTTACTGAGCAAATTGGAAGCTGAGATTTTCAACCCAAGAACAAGAATTTTCATTAAAATTATATCGATACAGACAGAAGTCAACAGGATGTAAGTCTTCATTAGTTAATTAAGTAATTTAAATATTAAGCACAAAGTTATTAATATTCTACATTCTTGCTAACCATAACATGAGAGTCACCGCTATGATGAGAACTTTGAGCAACGGATAATTTTTTTGTAGGGAACGGGATTTTACTCAGGTAGATGTTCAGTAGCTCTGTGTTATTCCTTCTGTGTTACAATACAGTGCACCAGCTCATGAGTGCTGTCTAATAAAGATATCACAACACTAGCAAACAGCATGGCTAAACTAAATCCTAATGTAAACTACTGTTAGAGGGGTATTACATTGTTTTCATTTCTCTGTGAGTTGCAGACTTTAGGATAATAATATTGCTCCGTAATAGCGATAGCTTAATTTCATGTTGTAACACCCTAATGACTTTATTGTTTCACTCCCATTCCAATTCCAATAGCTATTACCATTTAAACACCTGTATTATCAAAGTGTTGTGCTTGAGTACCTTCTGGATAATTTACTTATGTTACAAAAGACTAATTCAAAGACAAGCTATACGTTTCTCTAACTGTTGCACCATTTACCTTTTTAGCTTAAGCAGAATCCATCAGAAAACCACGTGTCGATTAAAACAACCAGCCTACAGCCATATTTCAGTTCATGTGCGGGATATATTCCCTTCAACATGATGACAAGGGGGGAACAGGGGGAAAGGGAGGAAAAATAGGTTACGTAAAAATACTATACAAGGTGCCACAAGAAAGCTGTACACTAAGATCTAACAGTGAAAGAAAAAATAATTAAAAAAAAAATCTCTTTTCCGATCCAAAATATATCAGGCACATCTGACAAAATACTGCACGCTCTGCTGCTTTTCTGAAAAGTTTTCCATATTGATATTTACCAACAAATACATACTAAAGCTCTGTGAACTTCTGCAGTTAGTATGGAATGCAGAGAAGCATTCTTAAATTGAAAGTTCTCCCTGTTGAAATTTCCATTAAAGATATTTACATGCCTTCTGTATAACATTTTTTTTTTCAGGTACGTAACTAAATGAGGGGTTTTTAATATAAATAGAAAGTACGTTTGTGCTGCACCATCATGAAATGTAAAGGCTAACTCTCTCCGGTTAAGAGGTGTCTGAACTGTGTCTGTGTGCCTCCAAATATTTGGATAAGCATGTAAACGAAGACCTCAACTGCCAACATTCAAGTTCATCTTCTCTTTTTGCCAATTACCAGTAGGATCCACTCGGACTTTGCCAACCCATCCTGCTAAAATTGGTTCTGAATACATCCAGCAAACCACCTCCGATTAAAAGACTGAGGTCAGTGCATGTAAAGTGTACGTACTACTGACATACTCATCCACTACGTAGAAGCTTATCCTCATTCAACCATTACGGCAAGATAAAAATTGCACAAACTTTTTTTTAATTTTGTATTGTTCATGTATTTAAAGAAACACAGCTTTAAAAGACAAAGTCTATTTTGAGGCCTATCAGAAAAAGCTCATCCCACTGACAGCTTTGTTGTAGAAGACAGGATAACTCTGAGCATTTATTATTATATATACATTATTATTTATTAGCTCAAGGACTCTTGAGTTCAATACCTGTTTGTGGCACTGACTCACAACATGCCATTAGGTAAGTGCTCTAATGATTCTACGTCTTATTTTGTTGTGGGTGAAATATTTTCTATTAAGAAGTCTTGGAAAGAAGTTTTTGAGATCCTTGGACCAAAATTCCTTCTGAAAGCGTGGAACAACAGGCTTGCAGTATCTGAACACAGAAGTGGAAAGCAACTTATCAATTAGCGACGATTAAATTCTTCCTGACGCAGAAGGGAAGAAGTTTATATTTTACTGAACTATGTGCTCAAGAGTTTCATTTTTGTTTTTAATCTCTTTCACGTGTGCTGTCATTCAAGCAATTTTCTCTGCTATCATCCACCAAATATGTTGGGAAAGGACATAGAGAGGTTAGAAAGATGAAGAGAGGGAAAAGAATTGTTATTTCTATGCAATACTCAAACCTTGACATTGATTAGTAAGTCAGAATCAATAGTAATTTCTCCCATATATATTATTATTGCCGTAGTATAAAGTATAGTCATTATTTCCATAGTCCAATACCCAGGCTCATTCTCAAAACAGAAGGATGTTTACATAACATTTTTGAAGGGAAAAAAAGATTATTTCAGCCTCTTCTAATTAATAGTATTGACCAAATTATGGTGGTTCATTTGTTCTCCTGCACAGAAAACAACTGCCCTCTGGTTAAAAAAAAAAAAAGTTATATTAGCTTTTAATTTCCGTTTTCAAAGGTATGTTTATGGAATATTTAAATTTGTAATAACTTTTCCTAGCACACATAATGCCTAGTGTGCGTTCTCTCTTGTGCTCCCCATTTGCCCACTCCATCCACCCTCCACCTACATTATAATTATAAATTTACATTATAATTTAGGTATCTGTGCGAGTGTCCATGTATAACAAATGGAATCACTAACTTAACACAGAGAAAAAACTAACACTGGATTTCTTTGCTTGTCCTAAGAAATGCATGAACTTGGTTTGGACCATGTGAAAGGACCAGGACGTGGGATGCAGCCCAAAGCTCTAGTTGAAGAAATGGCTTTTCAAAATACTATATCTACTATTATAGTAGAAAAAAAAAGAATGTTGCATTTCTTAGGAAGAGAACTTGTTTAATAAGGTTTTTGCATTTCACTGGAGTATTACAAAGGTTCTTGAAGAAATTCATATGCACTGAATTAATTACTTGAAAGTGACCAGCGCTTAAGCAGGAAACTTCCTAAGGATGGAACAGCAAAGCGTACTGCTGTGTTTAGTGTGACACGGAGTTAAGCACAAGCTCAGGCTCAAGAACTACACTAGAGCCTCCACATGCTGGAATAAGTCACATCTTGATGATAAATTTCCAAAGGGAGAGAGAGGGAAGGGGGAGGGGTGAGAAGAGAGCTTTGCTTAGGTTAAAAAACCACTTACTTCTAAAGGCAAAACATATGGATAACAGCAAACAGCCTCAACGTGATACTCAAAATGTTTCCATCGAAAATAGCATTTCGGCGCGGAGGAGATCTACAAAACTCTGCATCAGTTGACTCTGGTAAACCGGTCTTGTTCTCTCTCCGTCTCAAATTCTTAGTTTGTACTCCACAGCAAAACCCCTCCACCTCAGCATCCCAAGATTCCCACCAGTTATGACTCCCAACCCAGAAGTAATCTGCTTAACATTCAGCGTTGCCAGCAACTGCGCAAGGAGACAGCCGCCTTAAAAAAAAGGGGGTGCGGAACAGGACAGGAAATCACTAATTTAGTTCACTACTGTTTTCCTGAGGTCAGTTCTAATTATTTTCCAGAATGACAACTTTTAAGGAAACTAACACATACCGAACAGTCTCCTACAAAGAACAAACAGAATCAAATTTCAAGGAAGGCATCGCATCCAGTTGTGCAGCTTTCTGGTTCTCTCCGAGCCAACTCATACTCCAGATACCAAAGTGCATTTGGTAGTTGGTTGGCACCATGGCAGCTGGGGACAACCCAGGGCTCGGCAGGCTTCCCCGGGGCAGGATGGTGGAACGATACACACCAGTACAGCCATCTCACCCACCTAAGAGGAAGCCCTTGGACACACCACCTAAGCGTGTGCAGGAATTTTTGGCATCTGGAGCACAGTTGTGATTCAAAAGTTGCAAGTGCATACAAACATCTTCGTTCTGATATAAATCTAATCACGAGACTGAAACACAAGGTAAAAAACCCTGATTCGTAAAAATTCTTGATGAAAGCGCACACAGCATTTTCTATTTCTCCCTCTTTGGAATAAAGAGCGATGCCACAGCACACGCCTCCAGAGGAATAAAGCCAGACAAAAACTTTGATTTTTGTCACTCTCACAAATACTCTTGCAGCACTTCAGCTCTCGCACGGCTTTCTTCCCGGCTAGAGCCAGTTATTGCTGGAAGGGAGACGGAAACTTCTCGTGCTTCTCAAAGCAAAGCAAGTTACCTGAGCTCTCACTAGTAGCTAGCCTGTGATAAAGGCAGTACTGAGGAAAATGATGTTCCTATTTAAAGCAGCAAGGCAGAAAATCTACCGCACGTATACCAGCCAGAGAAGATTTTGGTATATGTATTAGCAACACCCAAAGAACGGTTTCGACTAAGATTCAGTGAAGTCTGCCAGAGATGACAGACACTTACAACGCAACAGATGAATATGATTATTAATAAAGTTCAGCGTAACCTCTGCAAACGGATAGGTTATTAACCACGTGGCAGCTTACCACGATGCAGAACAACGCCGCCAGTTAGCCCAGTAACCTCGTACGCCGCACGCACGGCTGCGCCCCGAGGCGAGGGAGCGCCCGCGCTGCCCAGCGCGTGGTACGGCACCGCCGGCCAGGGCCCCACCACAGCATCGCCCAAAACAGCCCGGGCACAGCAGCCTCAACCAGGCTGCACATCCTTATCTCCCGCTAACAGAAACCTCGTTTGGGGTCCACCGGGCATAACAGAGCTCAAATCTCACTCATGAAGTATTCCATGGTTTAGGGCCCCACCACAGCATCACCCAAAACAGCCCGGGCACAGCAGCCTCAACCAGGCTGCACATCCTTATCTCCCGCTAACAGAAACCTCGTTTGGGGTCCACCGGGCATAACAGAGCTCAAATCTCACTCATGAAGTATTCCATGGTTTCTCACAGAGAAAAAACAATATTTAGGAGACTCATTTCCCCCTTGGTGTGCCCAGACTGTCACACAGATTAGTACCTTCAATGAAATGTTGCAGTTAAACACTTTCCAGTCCAGCTCAGTTTGTTCCAACCTGATTCTCTGAAGATCACATGGAGAGTTTTCAGCTGTAAGCACTGTTTCTTGCACCGTATTATTTAATTACTGTAAAGGAGCTGGTCACAGACCTGATAAAGCACTGCAGTCCCTAATTCTCTTGACTCGTATCTGACCTTCCAAGTGAAAAGATAAATAAAGGAATCCTTCTCGGTGGTAATTTCCATGATGTTAACAGTTTTCCACAACTTGAGGAAGAAAAACACGATTTTGCGTAACTGCACAACAATATTCAACCAGCAACAGCATTCACTCATTACCGATTTATCCTCAGGCTGATTTTACCAAGTGAATCATGTAACGATGAAAAAGTCTAAGACCTCTATTTGGCTGAGACTTAAATTAAGATCCGGTAGCTTACCGAACTAAATTGTAAGATAATTTTTCACTGTTAGAGTGTTTGTTTACCAGGAATCACAAAACTAAACAAAAAAGCATTACGCTTCTTTAATACTCCCAAGTTTTCACTTAATCCTGGGCAGCAAAGTAATTTAATTTCTCAGTGCCTGATAGTATTCCTGCAGGATGTTCAATCTTAGCTTTACACATAGCTCAAGTTCTTTATTAATATTGCCAGAAATCAAGGGGGTGGGGGGGATCGACTTTTTCTTATTCATTTCCCATTCCCAAAGAAGAAGAGGTGGAGATAAATTGCATACCTGTTAGAACAACATGATTTAAAACTTTACAACAGAGCGAAGCTCCTGTTGTACCATCTGGTTAATAAGCTGTCAGTTCATTTATTAAGAACTATAAAGATCTGATGGAATTTGGGGAAGCGGCTGACAGCCCATCATATTTCTAATTCTAAGGTACATCCTGTCTTTCAGTAAAGTTTGAATAAAACAATTCCACATGCCAGGTTTGCAAGTGAGCTATACAAAGAACAAAGGCACTTGGGAGGAAGCTTGTAAAGATCTAAAGCTTTGTACAGCATCTAGAGAAATGTATCTATAACCAGACACTGAATCAGTCTCACTTCCCCCGCTACCCTCCTCCCCAGTGCATTTTCTCCCATCCCTCCTCCACCCCACACTACATTCTTCAGCACAGGAGGTTTTGAAGCAGGTTTACAGAAGGTAATCAATGTTGGAGGGAGGGAGGGAGGGAGGGAGTTTTTCATCTCCAAGGCTGAACGGATGAAGCAGATCTTAATGGATAGCATCTGCGACGGTTCTCAGGCTGAGGAGGGGGTTTGGACTAGCCGAGGAACAAAAACAAGTCTCAGCTTAAGCCTAAGAAAAAATGATGGGGACAGAGGGAAAGAAAAAAAACCTTAAGAGTTGTGATTCTCAGCTGTCCAAAGTATCCTTTGGAAAAAGGAGTTCTTGCCTTACAGGAGCTTAAAGTGACAAAAATGTAACTTTTAGTACCCTTATTGGATGTTTTACTACGTCCTCACCAGGATCTTCATTAAAATCCTAGTTAAGATTAAGTCAGTGGCTGCTTGCAATGGTAAAGTGGCACCCCCAGGATGTTGCCCAATGCGATGAAAAAGCACACAGAGCAGCACCACAAACTGTAGCTTTTTCAACTTGGATATCCCTGTGGTTTTGTTTCCATTTTTAAGGAGACTGCAACAAACCTTTTGATTGAAAATATGCCGACTGTTAGGAAATATCTTCTGTTAGAAAAGAAAAGGTGTGCAGCACTAGCCTGTGGGACCAGCACTAACACAAGCAGCTCTTCTGCTTTGACAAAACAGCATCGTTACCAACAACGTGATAGTTGGGATCAGGGGAACCAGTTCTATTTCTGAACGTTTCAAGTGCAACCGTAATCTTCTTTGGAAAGCAAAAAAAGCGTAACACAGTCTTCCTGGTATTACAGCAATGCTGGAAGACCACATCTGAATGATGTTCAGACATATTTAAAAGATCCAAGTCCATCTGCCGCTGAAGTCTCCACAGGCCTCAGCTTTATTTTCAAGATTGTCAACTGGCAGGAGAGAAAGTTTCACCTCAGTTGGTAAGACAAACACTGAGTCACAGAAAGCTGCAGTTATCTCCCAAAAACTACATAGGAGAGTCTGATAGAGCCAAAACTGAACCTACAGATCCTGGTCAGAATAGGCCAATCGATCACAAAAATACCTGACTTCCAACTCTTGTCACAAGAGAAGAGTTTTGCCAAGATCCTTTGACCTACAAAAGTCTCCAACACTCGGAGTTCCTGGAGCTGGCTTAATCTACATGGCACAACTAGTCCTTTTTTAGTTATGAGATTGACATTATAGCTCTGAGTCAGGACTGCACTACCATATGTAATTAGGTTCACACTAAGTACTCCACAAAATAACATCAAGACTAAAGTTAAACACGTGCTCATGTGCTTTTCTAAACTCTAGTCTTAACGGTGACACAAGTAAATATTTTTATAGCTCAAAAATTACAAAACCTTTACCAGCTCTTTTAATCCCTACCGTTTTAAGCACTATTATTTAAATGCATAAAATTTAGTTACTATATATAAAAACAGAGCATACTGATTTCTTTGTTATTGTAAAGATAGGAGCATGTTTCCCTTTTCATAACTGTAGGTAATGCACAAGGGACCAGAACTTGCAGACATTTTATCACTGAGCATTATACAACAGCACTTTCCGAAATTGCAGTTTATTCTCTGCCTTAAAAAACAGAACAAATGCTAACAGAACAAAAGGGAAGATACACGTGCTCTCCTTGAGCTGTGATGCTCTGGGGGTGGGTTTGTTTTCAAATGCAAGCTCCATAGAAGAACAAGCTAATTTGCAGAAAGATACTTTTAAGCTCAATGGTTTGAGCTTAAAAATGAACAAACAAACAAAAAGCGACTGCAAAACATGGCATAACAGTTGGGACGTTTCTTTTGGTAACTTATTAGTAAAGCTTTTCTTAAAAATTGCTCATCAATTACAAATTTTGCCAAAGCAAACAAGCTTGCCAAACAGCCTTAAAAACCCAGGAGAAGAAAAGCATGGTAAGGGATGACTTTCTCGGGAGCTCCCGTTTCCCTCCCACCTTCTGGGATCTGCAGGACCCCAGCACGGAGAGCCCTTTCACAGCAAGGTCAGGTCACACAAAGCTGACATTTCCAGATTGGTTAAAAAAAGTCCTACAGGGACCTAAACTGAATGGCTTTAATTCTAAACTTCTGAAGACACTTTTTAGAAACCCATCAGAGGCACTGAACCTTCAATGAAAATTCTGCGCAGGCAGGTTTCTGCTTACATGCAGCTCCTTGTTGGATCAGGACCCAGGGTTAATGATTTGTACAGGCTTTCCTGATGAAATAAAGTTTCCTCAGAAAACATTGGTTGAATATGAAATGTTCTTAAATACTAAGGCTCCCTGCCTTCATAGGTCCAATAATTAGCGGTTTCAAGACTTGCTCTTGAGTCAACGACTAAGATAAGCCAGGGTCTTGGTCAGGTTCACCCTACCACTGCAGCTCCTCAGAGCTCAAGCAACAACACAGGTACACTAATATCTTTGTTACAGAATGGTGTCGTAGACAAAGCTACGGAGAAACTGAAGGATGACAGCATTCTGCTTTATTTAAGAGACACCAGTTTCAAAGCAATTTTTTTCTAAAATTTTTTTGTTCATAGGAAGTTTGAAAGACTTTGCATTTCCAGTTCATTTAAGATGGAAACAGACTGCCTGAAAAATCCTATTTCTCATACATTTCTCAATCACAAAATAAGGAATTTTCAAGGTTTTAAACTCACTGTGTGTTCTAACACAGGATGACAACATATATGAGAACTATCAAAACATGCAGAATATTTTAAACATGTTACCATCATCTTTTATGATGTTGAGGTGCTAATGGGTTTAAACGTTAAAAGAAATGCTTCTTCAAATAAGAGAGCAGAACACTGTTCAGAATCTTATGCTTAATATGTCTGCCATTCACATGGAAGCATGTTGCCCAGTCTTCTCTTCTTAAATCACTTCCATAACTTCAGTGTTGCAGATTTATTGGGAATAGAAATAGGGAGCGGAGTAAGACAGGGTAGAAGAAACCAAAATCATTCTTCGGTTCTCAAAATGCTTTAAAATACGTTATGTTTTATCTATCACAGCAAGTTTTCTTTTTTCAAAACCCAAAATGTGCATCTTTTTTCAGGCATCATTAATTGCCACTAGCACTATGCAAACCTCCAAACTCTCAGAGGTTTGGGCTGGCTTCCAGATGTCGACATACTTACCAGCATCTCTTTGGTCTAGAAATCCTGGGAGAGTTTCAATTCTTCCTGGTTCCCAAATGGTCACAAATATTTCAAGAATAGCCTTTTCTGTGGTATTTCTCTTTCCTCTTCCAAACAAACCCAGCAGTTCAGAGGCATGTGAAAAAATGCTGTAAAATGCCTCCTGTACCTTCCTCAACCACCTAAAAAGCATCGAAGTTTTGGATAAAGGTTTGCTTTTTGAGGCAGGATACCCAACGGTAACCCATGACAAGCATTATGAATGCTCTTTGCAAAAGTTCGCCTCCCATTACAGCCCAAATGGGAGCATCTAAATCTCCTCTTCCTGGAGTCGCAAAATCTTGTTGCACTTACACCTCTTAAAAAGGTCAGAATCTAGCAGTCACCCGCTGTGCTATCTCATTTACAAAAAGAGATATCTTTTTCCTTGTTTCCCTCATAGGAATTATTGGAGCCAATAGCCGATTTGTACCTTTAACCTTCTGATAACCTTGCGACAATACCACTGCCCTGCAAGCAATTGGGCCTTGCTGTTCATTGATTTCAGCAAGAAGCAGGTTTTGCACAAGGATGCATTATCTTCTCAAGACTGAAAAAGATTTATATAATGAAACTTTGATAAAAATCAGCTCTTGAGAGCAGTTACAGGATAAACTCAAAGGTCTGAAAAACTCTAAGTGAGGCAACAAATAGGTTTAAAATCATGTTTGATATAATACCTACTGAGGCAAAAAAATTTCACTGTGTCAACTAATTTCAGCAGATGCATGTTCTATGCTTGGCCTCAACTACAGACCCCTTGTATTTGAGAAATTAGGGGATAACCTAGACTTCTTCCGACCTCATAACAAAACAGCAATAATGCAAGAACTTTATTTCATGGAGGGAGGAAATTCCAGTAAAAATAGGTTGCTTTAAAAGAAACGTAAAGGCTTTTGTTGCCAATGACTCACAATAACTGTCCGCAAGTACTTCACGGCAGACTGTAATGATTTTGGCCTTTGCTGAAACGCATTCCCACTGAAAACCATCACTGCATCATCATCCCTTCTGTAGCAGTCTCAGCTCAAGGCTTAACGTATAAGGTATCGTAGACAGACCACTATTACAAAGTCTATTCTGTCAGCAGCATTGCTTTTTGGTTTACCTTCGTATGTCAGCCTGTCATTCATAGCAGGTCAGCAGCTGCTTGGTGAGCCGCTCTGCCAACCCTGCTGCAGCAGAGCAAGCTTCCGAGAAAGGGACCAGACAGCTTGAGGTGAAACCAGCTCAGCCGTCCCAAGACAAGCCATGCTTCCTCATGAATCACAGCCATTAGTCACGCTTATACAACACAAACACCGCGTATTTGAACAGCAGCATGCTTTGCTGGGGACCAGCTGCACGCTAACTTTTACAAAGGTGCTCATTAAAGCCTCCATTTCCTTTTGTCTTTCGGATCTCGTAGCGCTCCCATGCCAGCCTGCTTTTGAAAATTACACTTACTGCTTCCACGAAAGCTTTGGCTTTTGGAAGAAGAAGGTGGGTTGTCTAAGCAATATTTGGGGCCTTTCCAAACAGCTGATCGTAGCTGAAAGTCAGCATAGTTGCAATATGGCACATCCCCACCAATACAAACAACCCACAACGGTTTTGTTGCATGACGGCAAACACGTTATTAAACCTGCCTGTATTGCAGCAACGTTGTAAGCTAACAACCAACTTTTTCTTTATAAATACACAAAAAAAACCCACCTATGCTTACAGTCTAAAAAGACAAGAAACAAAGGTAGTGTTATTACTCCTCTTTTAGACAGTGGGACTGAGTGGCTTCCCTAAGGTCCCACAGCTATTGAAGCACTATTTTGCTAGTGCCTTGAGCACAAAGCCCCCGTCCCCACCGCGACACCACAGGCCACCCTGCTTGCTGGCTTCGGCAATCTGATCGGCCGTCTCTGCTGCTGAAGAACTGCTGCACCAAGCGCTCTAATCTAGCGGTTCTGGGAAAACGAAAAATACCAAGTTTGTTAGTAAGCCAATTAGCACCTTCCTAGCACCACCTTCATATTTAATTATATGTAGGAAGTAATTATCAGCAAAGACTTTAGTCAATACCCTCACTGCTGTTAGCGAAGTCACGCCCAAGGAACAAACAGGGACAGCATAGGAATATTATTCAAAGCGATTTGAACCACATGAACATTACATTGTATTCACGTCAGGTATGTTCTCTTTCTACTGTCTTTGTTACTTTTAAAATTTAAAAATTTTTACTTTTAAGATTTTTTAAACTTTAAATTACTGCATCACATGATATCTTTTAAAAGCTTCAACAAATTAAACAGCTTGACAGAAATATTATTGGAAAGGAGACTCTTGCCTCTATGCAGGAGCATAGGTTAGACGTATTTATCCCTTCTGACATTATAAAACAATTAAGAAGCAATCTTTCTTATGTAATTTTGTAATTAGAGAGTCAAGTCCTAGAATTAAGTGACTATCACCTGGAAATCTTATTTCTCTCCCTTTTTAAAATCTGGTAAGCGTGTTAGTAGCAAAAACCTTGAAAAATATAATTCCAGTGTCCTGAATGCCATAAAAGCAAAAAAAAAACAAAAAACCAACAGCAACCCAAACCCAGAAACATTTTTCTAAAAAAAAAAAATAAACCCCAAAACTCCTTAAATAGGAAAAAAAAAAATTTGCTCCTCGATATTTGCAAGCTTTTCCAGAGAAAAGCTGACAGAGTTGCCGTCAAAAGCAAGTAAGGTTTTCCTCCCAATGACATGCAAATCCACAAAATTTCTACTATTAAACCCTGCAAAAGGCAGAGCTGAACTCCCACAAGTCAACCGCACTGCTA
>NW_008825162.1:4148636-4150054 GCF_000699105.1 Pygoscelis adeliae
CAACTGTGCTAACCCTTGTGACACGCTGCATTACACAACGGGCTCTCCTTCCGCGCGGACCAGCAGCTTCTCCACACGGCAGCGTCAGCAAGTGGCCTGGATGCAAGTCAGCGAGCTGGAAGGGAGAATCTCCCACGTGAAGTTCCTTTCCAGTGTCAACGCAAGCGTGAAGGGTATCAGTTCAAAACGAGAGGTGAACTGGAACAAGAGTTTCATCACATGGAATAAGCTAGTTACTACCCCGAAGCGGCATGAGCTGTGCTTGTTAGCGTGTAGGTGGGTAACAGTTACCACGTTGATCGGCTACTTCTGAACGACAAGCCTTCCCCCGAGGAAGCATATATTGTGACCACAACTTAAATACACAATTTAGACACCAATGCCACAGAAAAATCTCTAGTTTAATCCAGGAGAAGATATTCCAAATAATCATATATTGTTTTTGTATTTTAGAATGCATTTGATTTGCAAAACTTTTCAAGGGCTACACACTCACTGACATTTATTTATCTGAATAAATAGCAAATTTCAAGTTAGGGTTTTTTTTGCTGGCAAGATTCAGACTAGGAAGGCAACAGAGTGAAGGAACCTTTTTGCAGCTGAGTTGGGCACCAGAGCAGGAGAGCAAGGTTAAAAAGAAATCCCTACCTCCACCAAAGGCTAGTGTTCCAGAAAAAAAAAAACACCTGCTACCCTTATTCCTATTATTTGTTTTACAATAATATCTGTAAGACCCTTCGCCAGATACAAAAGCAAACTGCGACAAGCATTCTCCCAGCAGAGATTTATAATCTAATAACAGGATATGGCATAGGTGAAGAGACTTGTTCAAGGTCACATAGTAGATACACGGCACAAATAAGGATGTCAATACTTCCTGACACTCTCCCTAGTCCCTTGCCATCTAATTCACATTGCCTCCCTACACCTTTGATGACAAACAAGCAAAGAACCTATTTAGGGCAGCAGGAGGGGGGATGATCCTACAAGACAACTATGAGCCTATTTTGCTGATGAAGTAAAAGGTTCCCATTTATCTTTAAAGGGAATAGTTGCAGGTACAGTCTTTATTTGCTCTTACCACAATATCAGGACAATTTATATGAATAAATTTAATTTTACATCATAAATTTAATTTCACAAACATATGTAAAAATGCTTTTACTTAAAGATTGATACTTAAAAACAGCAAAATCTACATCGATCTTCCTTTTGTGATATTTGTTGCTGCTAATTTTCAACAGACACATTTTAAGCAGATCTAAAGCATTAAGAAACATAAGCTTAACTATCTTCCTTCCCTGCCTGCCTTTGTTTACCATGTAAATTGCCACCCACACACTTTCCCATATAGAGCACAGTGGGGTACTATTCACCAACACAGAGCTTCAGCAAATACAGTTCCTGTCCCCAGCAGG
>NW_008825162.1:4150080-4155693 GCF_000699105.1 Pygoscelis adeliae
GTCGCATAAATTTATCTGGGGGTAACAGGAAAAAGAGGTCTGATAAGAGTCACCGAGCTAATCCGACGTACGCCTAATGGACTTGAGGGCGGGGAAATGGAGGGAGTCGCGGAACAGAACACGCAAAGAAAATAGATCATTTCAGGGAAAGGCATTTTAACCCCATGAATTTGTGTTTTATTGGGGTTCCTTAATGACATATATAACCTACATGCTATACTTGCATCCAAAAATGCGTTAAATCAAGAAACCTAAAAATAACCCAAAGATCCAGAACTATATAGGTTTAAACTCCTCAAAGCAACAGGAATTGTTGACAAATATTTGAGGGGTCTTGTCTTTTAGAATATTATTTTCTTCCTTTCAAAAGCCTTAACAAGTGCTATGCAACCTCAAAATCCATTTATGAAGTGCTGTCCTACCACCATACAGCCACTCAGTGAAGGCTCACGATGTCGCTGACTTTCTCAGATAAGCGTCAACATTCATGTTTTTATGCACTCAACACCCATCTGTGCGCCTGCGAGCCAGGGGGGTTTATCGTATGGGAAAGGAGCTCCAGGAACAGCTCGCTGCTCCCCGCTTCCTGCGGGAGCTGCGGGAGGGAGAGGAGGTAGGGAAACCTTCACATGCCTCAGTTTTCCTTTGCTTAAAAGTACTACCAACCTCAAGAGAATAAAACCTGTAAGACTTCTACATTGCTGTATACCACAGCCTGTGGAGTAAAAAAAACAGAAACACACATGCATCCCCAACAAGCTTTGCACAGGGAAAAATATTTTCTTCCAAGACCTCAATGCAAGGTTACTGCAGGAGAAGACAGGCACTAAAAAAACCACAAGGAAGGAGCAGAGAGAAGCAGAACCAAAAGGTTCTAGCATTCCCAATCTGTGATTTATCACCTTTTAAAGGTCCACGGGGGCACACATGCACAACCAAAACCTCTACTTCCCATCAAAAGACAAAAACTGCATGTTGTACAAACATACGCATGTATCCCTACGTGTGCACGTTTACTAAAGCTATGCTTTTATGTTTACAGAGCAAGAAAAAGAATACTGAATTAAATCATACAAAAAACTTAATCCAAAGTGTGTGTCTGAGGATTTTCAGGTATCACTTTGCCATTTACCTCAGTAATAACTTTTGTAATTTTGAATTTCCATGATGGGGGTATCCCTTGCAGGTTTCAATTAGTAGCCTTTACTGTCTGAAAGTCTTCTTTTTTTTTCCCCCTCCAGTGAAATGTTTTGCCATTAAGCAAAATGGAGGATTAGGAATAATCACAATTAATGGAGCAAATGTTTGTATAATGAAATCACGCCTGCATCAGCAGGCAAAGCGAGAGACTCAGGATAGCCTTCTCCACTCTTGATTTTATACTGTGCAGCCTCAGATATTAACAGGAAAACAATTTAGAGTGAAAGATTATCCTCTGGCTCCTGATCTGGCATTGTGTTTAGTAAGGAGAAACAGAAGTGATGTTATCCCAAGTGACATGTGAGGCAAGCTTAGAACTTATATTTTGGTCTGCCTCTTTCTTTCTCCCTCCCTTGAAAAGGTTTGGGGGAATATGGATTTTTAAGAGGTCTGACCACCAAGGAGTTTTGTAGCTGAGGAATTAAGAAATTAAGTTTCCCATTGTCCAGATAACCATATTCTTTCAGGGAGACTGCAGTGTGCTTTTAGGTCCCTTTTCTGAAACGTCTTCTTTTAACATCAATTTCCTATTATTCTTTTCTCAAAACGTTTTATTCTAAGCACCAGAATGGATCTACAGATTAGACTATGGACTTACCGCATAGCCAAAGTTTCGCAGACAGGATACAACGGTAAGGGCCACCTTCTAACTGCTGGAAAATTTCAGAGCATTCCCTCAAAACCACTCCTTCAATTGTTCCCAGGTTAGCTTTGCCCCCAGTGTGGTATTCCCTGCATACAATGTCTAAGCAGGAAGCTGCAGAGACTGATCAAATCCCCACAGGGGAAGAAATGAGGAAAGGCTGAGTTCTCAGTGAGAATTTAATGCTGTTCTTTTCATTAGAAAAATCAGTCCTTGCAGAATGGATGGATGGAAAACAGCCTGTGTAAGTATCTAGTAAGGGTCTTGTTTGCAGTGCCAAGATAACCATCTTTGTATGGAAGAAGCTGTGCTTGGGAGTTTGACTGGTCAAACGTTAAAATAAAGATGTTAATTTTGAAGGGAAGGAAAAGTCAAGAAAAAGCTAATTTGTAATCTTCAGAAGAATTCAGTGCATAGCTCAGAAAACACTGGCAGAAGGTAGATGCCTTTACCGCAATAGGAAGACAAATGAAAATACATATTGGAAAAGGGAGCTTGCTTTCTTAGCAACTTTCCTGCGAGTCCTAGAGGCCTTTGTTGCCACCTAGTCAAAAGTTAGCAAGCTTCAATCTGGTTTGCTACCACTGAAGTTTTAAAACATACTCTAGCAGTCTTTCTTTAAGGTCTAAAGCTCAAATTGTTTTCAACAATTTCTGATTCTTTGAGAGACTAGTAACATGCAATACTGTGAAGTTTGGCTAAAGTAGTATTTCCAAGAATTCTGCTGGTTTACTTGCCAACGGCCTCTGTTGTCTAATTTCTATCCTCTCCCTGCAAGCGGGTGGCTAGCACACCCAAAACACTGCATTCGAACTACACGAAGTGTGTGCACTTCGCCAAATTTTACTTCTCTGCCCAATTAAGTGAGACCACTGAACGCTGCTTTTCTATAAATATTTGAGCATACCATGTTTATTTAAAAAAAAAAAAAATTAACCAGGAAGGACTTTAGGGCAAAACACTCGTCTTCCTTCCCAGGTGCCTGAATAATGGGTCACTATATAATTTCTTCTTACTGTAGTTGCCCTGGAGCTGGAACACGTGGTATACGCTCAGGGCTGTATTTTTCACATGCTGAAAAATTCCAACAAATTTAATACGTGCACACGTGTGCATGCAGCATGATTTGTGGGTTCTTTAAACTATTTTATATTATTTTTCTTTGGAGTCCCGAAGACACATCTAGATTTAGTTTAGTTCTGCCAGCATGTCTGTACAATGTATTTGTTGAAAGTAGTATGTCTTGTGAGATTAGGGTTTGCTTATGCTATCACTTAAGGTTGCTGACATTAGTATCACGTAAGATGTACAGAAATGACACTGGCGATTCTGGGGATGGGTACTAGATTACATTGTGCCTTTACTGGTAGAGTTAGCTTGTTCCACAAAGGTAAGGTCTAGATCTGCTCTCTCCCAAATCCAGAAAAATTTGTATCTGAAGCTTTGGTTTGGACCCAGTGTATTCTAATTAGTAGCAAAAAAGTACAACTTGCACACTAGTATACTCACAGATGTTCAGCAGAAGAGTTAAAATGTGGACACATTGTCAAAATGAAATCTATGATTGCTCCGCATTTAGATTTACTCCGTAGCACGTGCTGGAGGGCAGCAGTCCACAACTGACACCATCACTAACGTCCCTCGTTCACAACCCCTAGCAGGCATGCCAACACGGCAGCTGGCTTCTCCGAGTCCCTTGCCCCCAGTGAAACCAACTGAGGAAAGCAGACAGCCAGCTGCCACGAGCTCTTCCACCAGCAAGGAAGCCTGGAGGCAGACCATCTCATGGTCCCCATAACGACTTGGCATATACAAGGGTTTCTGTGCTAGCCTTCATGCGCTACGGTTCCCATGCAACTTCACGACAAAGGACTTCAGAGTGTTTAAAGAAAAACAAAGAGGGCAATGGGGTCTCTAGGGACATCAGCTGCAAAACTGACTTGTGATGAAATTAGTTCTCTCAGCTATACACACAACAGTCTTTCTTTGGCCAACAATGGGTGCCGCAACCACGTGAATTATTTTTATGGATGAATAGTGTTTTATAGTTTAAGTCTTCCGAACTACCCACTGAGTCAAACTATTCAGTGCAAACAAGTTCTTTCACAAACTCCGGCCGTGTTTTGGCTGGTTCTTCTTGAATGGTCCAACAAAAAGATTTGTCATTCATAAATACCCACCGAAGAGGATACAAATTAATTTCTAATGGCAGTTTGGAGATTGCTTACCTTTTCTATGCGCTATTTCCTTACTCGAGGTGTATGACTGGATACAAAACAAGCAGTACTGTTGCTACTCCAACTTCATAGCCAACAGAGAAAAGAACGGTAACTACGCTGCCTATTCTCCTTCATCCTCCCTTCTCTCTCCCTCAAAAAAAGCCTCAAAACCAAAAATATGTTTCAATATATATTTTCCGGAAAACTACTTATGCTAGAATCCGCGGAACTCCCTCATTCACTGACATCATAACAAAGAAGCCCTGCTTATCCGTGTACTTCAGAAAGTACGACGACCCTAAGCAGAATTTTATACTCTAATTTAGTCGAATATTTTTGTGTTACTCAACAGCTTTTATCTAGAGCATATTCTCAAGCATACATACACAACATTGTACTGTTAATTACTCCGCCGGTGTAAAAGTCTGTCAGGATTCTTACCTTTTATTTTTAGCCACTTCCAAGTACTTTTTGTCCAAGTCTGAACCAGGGAGCAGGGAGCATAAATTTCTATTAATCAATCAATGATGGCAGTGGTGGTGCGCTCTAGTTTTTCATTCTGACTGCAAAGCAAAATTAAAAGCTATATTTTGCAAATTTACGCATTATAGATTGTAGCAGCAGCTGGTGGACTGCAGCTGAGACAGACCGTCTTTTCCCTTCCAGTCCCCTGTGACCGAGATGGAAGAATTACAGGACAGCACTAGCAGCTGCTGCTGCTGCCCCAGAAGCAGCAAGCCAAGGTCTCTGGAAAAATAATTGGGGAGGCGGGGGAAGGGGAGAAGGGGGACAAAGAAGTTGGGGAGGGGAAGGCATTGCCAAGGCTGGCTGCACAAACAGCACACTGCACCTTGCCCTCAAAAGAAACAATTGAGCTGGTTTGGGCTTCCTTCAGTAGACACAAGACTCTTAAACCATTGAGACTTTGAAACACTAACAATTTTTGATAAGGACTTTCAGAGATTAAACAAAAAGCAAGCAAAGGCAATATTCCTTCCAGTCCAGTGATTGCAGCAGTTTGCTCTTGAATCCTCTAAAAATAAAGCATAGTGTAATGAGAAACACCCTTCCTTGCAGCTTTTGAAAAGATTTAAGACAGAGTCATTCTACAGAGCACTCTACGATAGATAGCGCAGGCACAGTCTACAAGTCAATTCATGCCCCGTCTGTCTCCTGTAAAACAGGGATAACCAAATCCCTTCTCACACACATGCAGTCATGAAGATAAATAATTAATGATTCCAAGACTTCATGTGCAAACACTAAAGAACACTCATTTTATTAGATAGATATGAAAGTGCAACTAGCGAGAATTATGCCACTTTGTGGAAAAAAAAACGCTCAGTGTAAAAATCAGCTCGCTTACGCATTCGGTCACCTAAGCAGTGGCTCAATGCAGGCAAGCAATGCCCATTTATGCTACTCACCACACTAAATATAGAGAGTGTCCCAACAGGGCTGACAAACACAAATACACTGACTGACCAAACAACATCTACCCACATCTCAAAACCTCAACTTCACCCCAAAGCTTTCACGTTTCCTGGTGGA
>NW_008825162.1:4155731-4188143 GCF_000699105.1 Pygoscelis adeliae
CTCTGTGCCCACAGCTGACCTCTGGGGCTCTAGTGTCCCACCAAATGGGACAGCAACAGGCCTCTGCCCGCAAGCATTCCTGTGAATGAAGAGCACCCTTCACAACAGTAACTTTTAGTTTAACAGAAGTAACCTATGACTGCTCGTTTTCAAGAGAGACAATCTGTTATACACAAACCCTAAATGGGTCACGCGTGTCTTGCTGTTCCTTCTACCAACAGACTTACATGCAAGACACCAGTTGGTCCAGTGGACACCGCTTCATTTTCACAGTGGTGGCAGACTTCCAGATTAGCCACAACACAGAATAATTGAAGAAAACATTCAGTTAGTCTAAAAGAAAAAAACGCTGCTGCCACCACCACAGATGTCGCCTTCTATGCCCTGTACACAAAGATTTAATAGAAAGACATGCATTCATAGTTCTATTCCTGTTTGGGAGAATATGCTTCAGTTTAAATACATATCTTATCTTTTAATTGCAGGACCTGTTTTCATCCAGTATGTTTGGTCATTTAAAAAAGAAAGAAAAAAAAAATCAAATCACTTTTGAATTAATCTCATACACATAAACCAAGAAATGCTTCAGGTCAGAAGAAAGTACTGCTGGCTGAAACAGTTTTCATCGGTTTTGTTGTGTGTCAGAATCCCTTTCAAGATAAGCTCAGAACTCTGTCTACAAAACCAGCACCATTATAAGCAGACACAGCCTTCTCTCAGTGTTTGAATTTCACATTCATTTTGGGAAGCAAAGCCAGCGATGGCTATCTGAAGAAACAGCTTTTGATATATCATCAATTTCCTGAAGAACGTATCAGTTTATTGAGTGGGGGGTTTCAGACTCTTGTATCTCATTCGATAGCATTACGCCTCACTCATTTTTTTTATTTTTTTGAAAACTATAGTTAAAATATTGAGACGCCTGCAGAAGACACTTACTTCCTCAAAATCTAACCACAGGTATCTGCTGCTAAGATTATCAGGGACTCAACCTGTTAAAAAGTTTTTTAAAAAAATTAAATAAACCCTTCCTCCTTGGCATATTAGATCCTACCTTGTTCCTAATTCTAGAGAGTATCTAGTCAAAACACTTGTACATGTGTCTGAGAGTAAGCACACCACCACTTTTATTTTTAATGCATATAAGAAAGCACTCTCAGCAACGTTAAACCATTTGTGCTGCTACAAACGCTTCACAACTTACCACCCAATCCCCACTCTTCAGGCCACACTACCTACAAGGCTACCTTATCTTGCAGCAAAGGTATTGGCCTCATGATGCTCACCATGCAATTTCCCTCCAATTCCATTCTGTGGTAATCTTTGAAATTACCGAGTCCAAGTTCACTAAAAACCATACCTAGCTAACACAAAAATCAGTTGTTTACCTCAGTCTATGTCCTGGTGCATGAGAAACCACCTCACTGAAAACATGGCCAGAGTTACAGAATCACAAAATGGTTGAGGTTTGTGCCCATTGCCTCTTGTCCTGTCAGCGGGCACCACTGCACAGAGCCTGGCTCCGTCTTCTTCGCGCCCTCCCTTCATGTATTTATATACATCGATGAGATCCCACCTGAGCCTTCTCTTCTTCAGGCTGAACAGCTCCAGTTCTCTCAGCCTTTCCTCATATGTGAGGTGCTCCAGTTCCTTAATCATCTTTGTGGCCCTTCACTGAACTCTCTCCAGGAGGTCTGTCTCTCTCTTGTACTGAGGAGCCCGGCGCTGGACACGGCACTCCAAGTGTGGCCTCACCAGGGCTGAGCAGAGGGGCGGGATCACCTCCCGCGACCTGCTGACAATGCTCCGCCTGATGCAGTCTGGGGTACCGTTAGCCTTCTTTGGAGCAAGGGCACATCGCTGGCTCGTGTTCCGCTTGGTGTCCACCAGGACCCCCAGGCCCTTTTCTGCAAAGCTGCTCTCCAGCTAGGTGGCCCCCAGCAAATACTGGTGCCCGGGGCTGTTCCTCTCCCCAGGTGAAAGACTTTGCTTTTCCCTTTGTTGAACTTCATCAGGTTCCTGTCAGCCCATTTCTCCAGCCTGTCCAGGTCCTTCTGGATGGCAGCACAACCCTCTGGTATTTTATCAGCCACCCCTCCCCGTTTTGTGTCATCTGTAAGCTTGCTGAGGGTACACTCTGCTCCGTCATCCAGATCAGTAATGGAGACGCTGAACAGTATTAGAGCCAGCATTGAACCCTGGGGTACACTGCTAGCTATTGGCCTCCAACTAGATTTGGTGCCACTGCACTAGCACTCCTTCTGGCAGGCAGAGCTAAGGGAGCCAAAAATAACGGCACAAATTACTCTTTTACTCCCACTAAGGGCTTTGCAGATCAGCGTTGAACAGTATAATAGTAAGACACAGCTGGAAATAGATGTTTCCTAGCCGGTGTCCTGGTTTCGGCAGGGATAGAGTTAATTTTCTTCCTAGTAGCTGGTACAGGGCTGTGTTTTGGATTTAGGGTGAGAACAATGTTGATAACACACCCATGTTTCAGTTGTTGCTGAGCAGTGCTTACACTAGCCAAGGACTTTTCAGCTTCCCATGCCACACCGACTGAGCAGGCTGGAGGTGCACAAGAAGCTGGGAGGGGGCACAGCCAAACTGGCCAAAGAAACATTCCATACCATGTGCCGTCACACTCAGTACATAAACTGGGGAAAGCTGGCCGGGGGGGCCGCTGCTCGGGGATGGGATGGGCATTGGTTGGCAGGTGGTGAGCAACTGCACTGTGCATCACTTGCTTTGTGTATTATTACATTATTATTATTGTTGTTGTTATTATTTTATTTCAATGATTAAACTGGTTTTATCTCAACCCACGAGTTTTTCCTCACGTCTACTCTTCCAATTCTCTCCCCATCCCATGGGAGGCAGGGGGGGAAGAGTGAGCAAGCAGCTGTGTGGTACTCAGTTGCCAACTGAGGTTAAACCACAACAGCGGGTCATGTTTTATCAAAAAAAAAAAAAATCCTTCTCCATAACATCTAGTTCCAAGAGCTGTCACACTGATACTTACCTCTAGGATATGCATTTCTTACAAGTTACCCAGGCTCTTACTCAGCCTTTATTCCTAGGGCAAGGAAATTGGTAAGGTTCAGAGAAACCTGTAAATATTTGCAGTAATACTGACATAGCCATATTTCCAAACCAAAAAGTTTTAGTCAAAACAACTTTTTCTATTAGAAGAACTTGTCTTGACTTCAGTTTTCTGTACAGTTTGACTTGACATCTCTTGTATCCATGCATGACAAAAAAAAGTTCATTCATGACTCAAGGTGATACAGTGGTGATAAGGATTAGAGAGCACGTTTGGCATTCATGACAATTTATAGCTTTGTAAGTGAGGACACAGCTGAGGACAGGTACAAGGGTTAAATTACACAAGAGCCCTCACTGTCCTCCGAAAAGTCTTAACCAGTTAAGGAACGGGACAGGGTTTTTCCTCCATATTTCATTAGGAAGGATTTATAGAGTGGCTTGGCTTATTGCCACAAGACAACCCAGGCATGTGGCCTCAGAAGTCCCAGCATCACACACATGGAAAAAGAGGATCAATAGAGACTGGTAAATAGGGTATAATGACAACCTGCACCTGGAGCAGCCTATTTCAGGTATTGATTTCATGTGGCTCTATTCTGAAAATATAAGCTAAGGCAGGCCTCTTCCAAAGCAGCAGTTCTCTCAATGACGTCTCAGACACTCAAACATTATCTGAAGTTACTCATCTCAGTAACTATACTATCTCCCTCTTCTCCCTCCTTTTTGACCCAAAGCTGTTTTTGAACTCAACCTTCTTTCAGCCTCTCCAGTAAGAATGAAACCTTTGATTCTTCTAGGGGTTTGGGACCATAATGGACAGGTAGGCACCGTCCACTGTTCTTTATGTATGAGCGCTTTTTGCTCCCCCTCTACTATCTCTTTGTCACTCATATTTATTTACCCATGATTCAATTGTTTCATTTACTTAACAGATCGCTATACCCATATGTTTCTTCCCCTCTTGGCTGGGAGGCCACCGCTTCACAACACAGAAACTTAAGAGAACCATCCACTTCATGAAAATTAATTCAGCAGATGTTTCTCCTTTGCGGTAAGTTAGCTCGGTTTAAGTGGTTTTACACCTACTAAATATAAACACATACAGAGATATTTAAAATATTCTGTCATTCACTCCACTGTTAGAGATTGCAAAGTCTAAAGTTCAAGAACATGAAAAGCTTGTTTTGAAGATAGCATGGCCTTACCACACGCACATTTTTATAAGACACTTGAAAAATCACACAGACTGTGCCTGTACTTCATGTTTCATAAACATACGTACAGTTTCTACACTTGAGGAATTCTTTCACATTTCATGCAAAGGGCATATTAGAAAATGACACCTGGGCTCACACATTTAGCCTGAAGCTTCAGGCTGATAATGCGCTTTGTGCGTGTATGTTGTGCATGCATGTTGCAAAAAAAAAAAAAATCAACTGCAAGCTTGCAAAAGTAAGAAAGCAGACATACCGCAAAGTACAGCGCCTCCATCAGAGAACGTTACCTCTACAGATACTACAATTCTGATAGCTTGCATAGTGCATTTATGTTACAGGTAGTAAATCGGTTTTACACTTATTTATATCCAAAGAAATAAATTTGCCAGCTACAGAAGACAAAGGCAAAACCTTCCCAAAAATGCTGGATGTTGTCACGAGTATATTCTTGACCAATATCAAAACTGAATCCAATCCACTAAACCGTTTGCAGAAGTCCAGCTACCTTTATGCAACAAAACGAGCCAATTTGGTCAATTCCCTGGTTTCGTGTATGAACCTATAATGTCCTCAGGTTAAGAACCAGAGTAGTTACTGGTTACTCAGAATCTTTAATAAGGCATAATTTGAGAGTAATGTCTACAATCCTGTACCACACTGTGGAGGAAGGGAATAAACTTTGAAATTAAACTCCACAGCAGACCCTATTTCTAAGATACCTTCAATTCATCATTAAGGTTCATTCTGAACAAAGAATTTTCATTCTACAAATAAGTGGAAAGTGAACTTGGTATCAGTTCAACTTCAGATAAACACTGCTAACACTTAAAGCCCTTTGACAATGGCTATTAAAAGAAAAGTTCTATTTATGCCAGACCTATTATTGAGGTTCCCTACTGAGGAACATAATAATTTGCTGGATGATTACTTTATTGTGTAATTATTCAGAGCTTATTATATACTTATCATCTCATAAGACAATGTGGATCGTCCTACCGTCTTCGTATCTCCCTGACCAGTCCTTATAAGAAGCTAGACGTACAAGTTGGTTTGCCAGGTTTCTGGACCAAAACCATAGCCGGCAATGGTTCAAACTGATTGCGACCAGAAACTCACAATGGATGCAATGGCCAAGGATAGCGAAGCCTGTACTCCAGATGTTTGCCTTCAATAAACTGGGAGGAAAACAGGCTTTAGCTGCGTACCACCAGTGAGAGCAGCACGATTATTTCAGTTGAGAAAGGCAGATGCTGAATTATCTAAACCTTGGTGCAAAAAAGTACTGCAGCCTCAGCAAGTACATTGAAAAGGCAGTACAAGTAGCATAGTAACGTTAAGTGCCAGGCCACTGTTTATTTCTAGGGCGTATAAACTACAGTAAATACCTGGAATACAGTATGCCTTTGATAAACAACAAAGACCTCTCCCATCCTGAACTTCATGGCATTGCTCACGATATGCGCCACGATAACAAGCATGTGTCCCTTATTTAGGAAAAGGAGTGCCAGAAGATTTCCAATGTTACGTCGTTTAACGATATAGCTGGAATAAAGCGCTCTCCACAAGCTCATAGCCTTATGGGTTCATACATACTTCCTCAAGAGCAAAACTATTACTTGTTGTGCCACATTAGAAGGAAAAAAGTGATTTAAATCTATTTTTAAATCTACAAGCTTCTGGAGAGTTAGTATACAGATGTACATTTCTTGTACTTGCATATATAATCAATATTTTACATTTTCTATTTTTACTTTAAAATGACAGCTCATAGGAGTAATTGCTAACTGTACAGATGAGTAGAGACCCACTCCGGAGAGTTCTTTGTCTACGGACATTTTTCAGGAAAGTCTACTGCCTTTAACTTGAAAAAAACACCCAACAGAAACAGTAGGGCAGAACTGGCGTCCTGCTGTACATTTTAAAAAATAAGGTCAAGAAAGCGCAGTCTTCAAAATCTAAACTCAAACTTTATCCTCTATGAAAGTAGGCTATATAAATCCCACAAAAATCTTAACATAGAAGTTTAGTCTTTTCTCATATTAAAAAAGTAGAAGGCGATGAATACCCTACACCTCTGCTGTTCTTGATGTAACTTAAAATACAGCGTGAATAATATTTTAAGTATTGTTATATACTTGAATGCAGTAGGAACAGAAGACATGCCGTACTGGGTTAATCCAGTCATCCCTCTGGCTCGGTATGCTGTCTCCAAGGATGACAGCGGAAGATACTACGTAGACAGGGTACGTGAGCCCAGCCATTATCTATAGTTTATTGTCTTTACTCGCCAGCATCCACAGTCAGATGTTAGTGGGAACATATGCTCCCTTTGGTGTCTGTTCATGGACCTGTTGTCCATAGCTGTGTTTAACCTGCTGATCCGCCTCCACAACCTCCTACGACAGCAGATCTGCGAAGTAAGGCAATTCTCCCCTTCGCATAGCCAATGCTTCTCTACAAATATGAGTCTTGCACTGTTGTCCAATAAGAAGTTATGGCTATTTTTGGAAAGATGACCTGTAAAAATAATTTCCAGTACCCTCAGCACTCTTTTTGAGCACTGGTATGCAGCAGCCAAACACACCTCTTGCCCCTGAGACTCTTCTAAGAATTTCCCATCACATGGAGTGCAGCAAGAAGAAAACAGGAATTACCATACGGGAACTTGGCCTATATTCTAGGCTAGAGGAAAATAAACTCTTCAAATAAGCAAACTGTTGGGGTTCCCCCCCTCAACCACTTTGAGCACAGAAAGGCCACAGCCATGTGTCCTATTCACATGATGGTCTCTCTGCTGGTTGAAAAGTTTATCAACCCCTGACCAACCAGCATGTCACCATTGCCATTCTCACCACCAGAAGGCAGACATCACTTCAACTTCACTTGCCTTAACTGATCCTTTTTTAAAAATTATTACTGTTTTTATTTTTTCCAAGTGTTCACATCACCCCAAAAGCTGTAGTTAAAACTGAGTGAAGGAAAGACAAGGGAAGACTCGCGTGGTGAAATTTACTGCCTATCAGCCAGCTAGGCTACTTCTGTGACGATTATCTGTTTCTTGCAGAAAGAATGATCCAAAGCTACTATTTACATGTTTAAACTAACCCAGCTCAGTTTGTCTCTGATGGTGCACAGAATAATCACGTGAGCTATCTAGCTAGCAGATCTGAACGGCAGTAACTTCTGCCAGGGGCAGCAATAAGCTGCTGAGAACACATGCTTTTCACAGCCTAATATCTCTCTCTAAATTCAACCAGAGCTGTCTGGATGAGGAGTACATTTGAAAAGAGGTATCAAAATTGTTATGATGGGCCATACACACGAATTTAGAAGGGATTTCTAAGGCACAAAGGGGAGAGAAGCGTCCATCTGCCTTGGTACATTCAACTGCAGGAGCGCCCCTGCCTCTTCAGAAGGTTAGCATTAGGGATCTGCTCTGGAAACTGCTCATCTTGGGTCTCTGCATTTTCCATCATTCTGGACACCTGCTGACACCTGCCACAAAAGCCAAATACTCAGGTTTATGCTTATCTATCAATTGCTCTGATTCACACAGGAAAATAACCCCCAACCCTCAGTATACTGTTTTCTCCACTTACATCATCAGCCATTTGAGCCATCTATATCTATTACTGCCCTTTCCTTGGGTTATGCTCTCAGCATTTATTGACAGTGCAAGCGGTGCACAGGTGATGTAGTGGGCTGAGACAGAGAAGGAACACTGGTGAGTTAGGTGTAATTGGTTTTTTTTTTTTAAACCCCTAATCTACATATTTGGAGAGGCAAAGAGACAGAGATTATACGATTCACCCTTGACATTCTGCCAGATAACTTCAATCCTGTCAAATGCCCCCTAATGACCTGCATATAATACCATGGTGGTACAGCGTCATTTAAATACTGCAGGTGCTTCCACTGGCAGTGAAGTCTGCAGACTTAATATGTAATGTATAAGATTATATGCCACTAAAATATTACTTAGTGCTGCTGAAATTTTGAATTAATTCTGGGAGCTAAATCATTATTCAACCCTGCCTTTGCAGAGATACATTCCCCTGGTTTTTTTAGTAACAGTGATTTTAGAACTAAAAGGTTGGTACTGTCTCTTTGAAGCTTGCTAAAACAGAGAAGTGGCCTCTAAACTGTCAAGCAAACTAATGCAGCGATGCATGGATGTTTGTGACCAAGAAAATCATTTGAGAAAAAGAGGCTCAAATATTAAGAGAGCTCATAGTGATGCGGCTGATGAATCATTTCATTATTTCACAATAAAAGAAGAGACCAGTCTGGTTTTCTCTATAGTTATATACATACACACTCATATGTTCCCGTCCACCACCACACTCCTCCACAGACAGAAGATTTCTTAATATTTGAGGGGACAAATTCTTTCTGAAGTAAATAACATAACCATTGATAACTGATGAAACCAATCTATGCCAGCTGAGGATGTGGCTTTCAAGTCATTCTGAGCTCTAGTTTTCCAAACCTAAATAAACAAACTTCAGCTTTTTACAGCCCTGGGTTTCTTCTTCCTATACAATTCCTGTTACTAATGAGTATTTTGCACCTTTAGGTCACTATAGCACTTCAACACTAAGATGGGCAGATCCTTGACACTATATTGTAACCAATGTACGAACTAATCTGCTAACGTATGAAAAGTAAGGGAAGACAAAAAAACAGAGGATGGGCTAATCATAAAGGCAAATTTCTCCCCTCTGAAATTTTGCCCATTTTTAACCTTGTGTTTAGATTAGTTTCTGTTTCCCAGTTAAAATACCAGGCTACTTAATTCTACAATGAAGTTTCTTAAATCTAGGAAACATTCCCAAGAAATATTGTGGAAACAACAACAACAACAACAAAACCCAAAACAAAAACAGTGGTAAATGAGCAACAAGACGGGGCCAAATATAGGGGCTGAAAACAACTTGTGGTAGCGAGTCTACATTTGGAATAATCAATCCTTCTCCTTATTAAAACTGTTACCTACTTCCTCGTTCATTAATATTGTCCTTGTTTACGCCTGCAGCCAGGCCAAAGATTTTCCCCTCCCTCCGAATATAATTTCCTGCTATTGACAGACACATTCAAGTGCTGGATGCGTGTACGTCTACATGGCATACTGCAGGCAGAGGCGAGCCTTCTTGGCCACCATCCAAGCCAGCTGTAAATGAGCCAGCTCCAAACTGGAAGCTGTGTAAGCACAATTAGCACAGCAGTAAGCCTGATCTAACACATCCTGCCAAGAGACCGAGCTTATTAGCTCAAGCTCAACACAATGCTAACGATGGATATGGGGCTTCTGGTTTGGCTCCACACAGAACGCAGCCAGCTGAAGATGAGCAGATCAAGCTTGCGTCTGCCCACGAGATACAGTGTAGGTACATGTTCTCTCAGCGTATATCCCTCTACTGCAAGGACTGGTGCCCTCTACTTGAAATCCCAAAATGCTCTGACTGCAGACCAACAGGACCTGAGGGCTGCGAGCAGATGGAGGGAACGGGGGTCTCCAGGTGAGAACTTCAGAGGCAGTATGACAAAAAAGGCACCAGGCAGGTAGGTGTTAGGCACCAGGTAGGAGACAGGCACCAGAAATGCCAAAGGTGTGAGGGAAGGGCAGGACAAAGTACTGCAAGACTCTACGAACTGATAAAGAGCACTCTAGCTTCTCAGCTTCTATCAGGTCCAGGGCAATAATGACCAAAAAAACCCCATACTACCATACAGTAGATGTTACATGGACACTCTGCACAGGCAGGCATCCATTCCACCAGCCAATGAAGAATCCACTCCATTTGGCAGATGTTTCAACAGTGCAAAAGAGGAATGTGCTCAGAGAAGGAAATCTGTTCTCAAACTGGGACCTGAGAAAACAGCGTTCCTCTGATGCCATAGTTTATATTAAAGGAGCAGTGATAATTTGGTGGTTGGCAATAGTTTGTAAGAGAAACTTATGGATTCAAGAAAGAAAAAAAAAAAAAAACAAAGGGGAAGAAAAAAAAAGGGGGGGGGGGGGGGGGGGGGGGGGAAGGCATGTTGCAAGAAGAGCGCCTGAAGAGACTGGGCATGTTTACATTTAAAAGGATAGTAATAAAACGGTCATTGCTAAACTATATTAAACAGAAACCAGCCTACAGAAGTTAGCGAGCTTCTGCCCACCCAGTAAGAAAGCACATGAGCAAGAGAAAATGCCATTAAAGAAGTGCCCCATCCAAAGGCAACAAAAGGAAACACCTTCGTGTTCAACATGTAATTACCTTGTTGAGTTCTCTGCCACCAGACTGTTGCTGCGGCAAACACTTAGTATCTTTGAAAGGTGGTGTCCGTGCCTGTTTTCTTCTTCCTCCCACTCTATTTGTAAAGCAGTATTTTTAGTTTTCAGTCGTTCGAGCTTTCGGCTGGATGGGACGGGTATCAGCAAGTGAGAGAAGGGACCCCACGCGGCGTTGCAGACACGCTGCTCCGCACATTCACATTCTGCAGCTCTATTAGGTTTATTTCTCACTTGTGAGATTTTAGATTACCTCATGTATATGGAGGCTCCATGATTTGTTAGCTCAAAATCTTTTCTTTGAGAAGCCTTAGTTTGATCTGTGGTGCAGACTATACATTCTCAGCAGAGTACAACTAGTTTAAATACTTGGCCCTGATCATCAGTTTGGGCTATCCACCTGCTGGCATTTCATGCAGTATTTCCTGTGCTCTGATAACACAGATCTCAATCATACATATCTTTATGATTCAAGGCAGCATTTGAACCACTGGTAAGTGCTTCAAAGGAATTTCCCCCCCCCCCCTTTTCCCTGTCCTTTCATAAACTTCTAAAAACATGAACAAATCAAACCAGATTAATCATACCGGGTTAAGAGATGGACTTAGCCATAGACAAAAGAAAAACTGAGAGCTGAGATTACACTTGCATTGTTCTTTTGTCTTGAGAAGGAAATAAATTTCTCTTTCTCTTTTCCGACTCGAAGGCCTGAAAAAGAAAGCTGTGCTATCAGAAATATCAGGGCCTAATGAAATGTGTGAAAAAACAGTTGTACCTTGAATTTTCTAACTTCAGTAAGATTAAATAGAGGAGTTTAGTTAAATACTGTTTGATACGAAACATATTTAAAAAGCCACAACAGTATTATTATTGCAGATTAATTTAACCTTATTAAAAATTTGTCAGCCAAAATTGCATATATAATATATAATCATCAACCGTTAACAGACTGTTCTGAAACAAGATCTCAACTTAAACACACATCTAATATATCTAAAATATGTCTAATATATACAATATACATATGCATAAGCTATACAAGTCAAATTAACCATTCAGTCCCTTTCCTTACATATGCCTTCAGTGAAAAGACACAAATTCTTGGCTTGTAAAGCCGCTGATCTAAAATAGCCTAGCAAAACACGTTTCTAATGGTTGGAAGAAAACACTGAGGAGATAAACATGATTAAGGGGGAAAGGGAGGGTAGAGAAGTAAAATATTTGCCAGTTAGCTACAAATACTTTTGTATCGAACAAAAATAAATATTCAATCAGCATATTATTTCTTTTGGAAATACTTCTTTGCACAGAGGAATGCAAGCTAACATCCTTTATAAGGCCGTAAGAATCTTGTCCGTATCACCATAAAATAGGTTTAGTACAGGATACAGCAATCTCCCATGCAGTCACATGATAAACAGAATACTTGAATACTGATTCTATTTGGTCTCCCTTCAAAGCAATACTTACTTTTAAAAAAATAAATAAAATAAAAAAAAATCAGAAGCCATCTGCCAAAGGAAGTACCTCAGACTAAGAGGCCTGTCTACAGTCGGTATGTGTACATTGCTTTTTGTTTAGACAAAATAAAACCAGGATAAACCGCAATGTGTCTGCAGAAGGATCTTCTATTTTTAACCAATACTGTCCTGCCAGTATCAATTCATCCATATAGAGAATCCTTCATTAAAATTATAATTTATTTTGGTTGCTTTTCACTATGTTGAAGTGACATCTTTCCCAACCACTGTCAAAGGCAATTAAGAACACGGAGCTTTTGAGAACGAGTTTCAACCATGATTCCCGTTGGCCTGCCGAAACAAAGTTTCCTTATAAAGGCTTGGGAAGTCTTAGATGGCAAGGGGCAAAGCCAAACGGCTTGAAAAGTATTATTCAGATATACACATTATCATTGCAAAATTAACTGTAAAAACTCTTTGCACATTCTTATAAAGGCACAGAAGCTACAAACCAGTGAGATATGCTAAGGAACAAGACAAAACACTGGAACATCCCCAAAAAATGGAAGCTCTTGTACACTATTTCCGCGACCTAAAGAGGTGGATTTGTGTCCCTTTTTCACCTGAAACTTCAGGCGCTACAGCATTTTATTAAAAAGCACAGCACCGAAGACAACTCAAGTAAGAAGTTACCAACATTTTACTCAGTTATACTGTACAAGATTTCTTGGGTATTTCTCCAAATTTCTACATGTTCACTCGGGGGGGAAAACAAACAAACAAACAAACCATACACAAGCAGATAATGCTCAACTTAAAACACAGTTTGCCTTTGTATCACGGCTTACTTTTACAAAAGATACCTTATAAGTACTAGAGCATTTATATTTAAGCTGATCGTTGAAACAGTATGTTTTTTCCCCACATATAGCAGTCCAATAGCTTCAGGACTTCTTCTTAGGTCCATACCATTCCCTCTCAGTCGACTGCTCTAGCTACAGACCAGTAGGTACCACCATTCTAGACCAGACCAATCCAGAAGACTTTGACCAATTACCATAGTATGTGTTCTATGTCACAGGATCCAAGAGTTTTATACCAATAACCACTGAGGTAAAGCAGGGGGAAAAAGAAGGACTCCGTTCCTCAGTCCCCACCCCAATACTGACATGACAAGGGGCAGAGCACCCAGAAAACAGTGGCAACGTGTTTTTACCAGTTCAGCTGGCTACCTTCAGACTCGAAGCGTGCCTCAACTCAGCTGTACAGATTTGAAATTGCAGAAATGCATGCAAAGAGAAGAAGTGACTCAAACATCAGTGGCCTAGACAGCAATTGCTGTACCCCATCTGCCTACCCCTACAGCATGGGAGCACTTCCAAAATTATCACTACAACCACCTCAACTGGTTCTTCCCATCTTCTTTCAGATGGGAAGATGCCCATATTTTCTTACATCTGTTTCTGTCAAAGCAGCTGGTTTTAGGAGGGACAGTTTCCCTTCTTCAAAACTCCAGCCTTTTTTCCTGCTGTGTCTTTGCCTTATTCTTTCTACCCTAAGATCATCCCAGCTATTCAATTCACGATTTTGCTCCTCTTCCTTCTTTCCCTTCTTCTGTCGTCCAACATTTGTGTTGCTGTGTGCACACAGGTCTGAGGGGGTACCCGCAGGAGTCAGACAATATGGCACCTGCGGCAATCAGACATTACATATTTTATTGAAACAAAACGTAAGTCTTACTTTAATAAAGTAAATGATGCTACACTTCCACACCAGGAGAGTATCATTAAATAATTAATCACACTTAAAGATGAGCTTCGAAACGGTTGGTAGGGGAGAGGAGGAAGGAGCGAGGAAGCCCTGTCAACGTGCAGAACCCTTGCTCAATTCCAGATCTACCGAGGCTCCTCCTCGGTATGCCAATTCAGGGCCTGAATTTGGGGAAAAAACCCTACTGTTTCGTACTTTAAAGGAAAGCTCTAAGCCAAACTATGCTGCCTTTTTGTAATTTCTGATGTAATTAATAATCTGACTGAGCAACAAGCCCATCTTGATACGGTTAGAAACCTTCCATTGACCATGCCCTGAGCGGCCTCATGGAATACACAGCCATGTTGCTGGGGTGATTTTTTGCAGTGGCAAAGCTGGAACAAGCAGGTCCTACCTCTGGCTGCTTGTCACCAGCTCCCCTTGCGCTGCCCTCTCCCCACCCCTCCTGGTAGCGTGAGGACAGCTTTATGGTACTGTGTAGCAAATGGAATTGGTTAAGCTAAAAATAGTCCATTCATCCTCCCCCTCCCTCCCCATTTTTGCTGGGTTATTTTTAAAAAGGATCAGGTCTCTGCCCTTGTTCAACAGGCAGCTCAGCTCGGCTAGAAGGGGAAGGAAAGAGGAGGAGGAGAAGATGCATCTCTGCCAGCCCAGGGGTATAAGAGGGAGCCCACCTTGCCACTAAGACGTAACGTACCCATGACATTACAGACTAACACAGAGGTCCTCCCAGTTTGAGCTGGTGTTTGCAAAGTCTCAGAAGGAGCATGTGCTATTCCTACAGTTAGAAAGAAGAGGTGTGCATAATCTTAACCCTGATATCCCAGGAGCCAGAACTAATTCTGTGCTTTTCTGATTTGACTTGGGGATTCTACGCCGCCGCAGCAGGACTTAGGAATTGGCTCTTCGCTGTAACCTTGTTTGAGTGCTCATCTTTTGTTTGCATTACTCTAGCTTGCAAGATGACAGCTATCAAGTCAGATTACTGAATGCCACTCACAGTGACAAGTGCCAAAACTAAACCATTAAGACCATCTAAATAGCAGAGTTAGGCTTAATATGTAGATTGCCAGGTATTACATTAAGTAAGAAGTAATTCTAGACAAATTCAGCAATTAAAAAGTGCCAAATACCTCTCAACTTTTTTCTTTAAAAAACAGATGAAGCCTTAAAATTCATTGGACTGATCAGATAAAAATTCCTCCAAATTCCTAAAAAAACCCTACACCTAAAGTGTAATGAATTTAGGCTGCCAAAAAAAAAAACAAACCCACAAACAACTCTGGGGGGAGAAAATAATAATTAAAAAAAATCCTCCTAACCCCCCCTGTTCTTTCTGTGTGTTTACGAAGCCTCCGGAAATACCATGGCAAACATTCCAGCTCTACAGCAGCGAGGCCACGTGACCTGAAGGCACAGCAAGGAACTTCTTTCCCAAGTTCCTTCACGGAACAGAAAAATGATTTTTTATTTTATTTTTTTAAACCAGAATCCAAGTCTAGGGAAGTCTCCAGGAAATTTTCAGGAACACAGTTTTAAAACAGGGTGGGTTTTGGTGGGTTTTGTTGTTGGTTGGATTTTGTTGGCTTTTTTTTTTTTTTTTAATTATTTGCTGCATTTCTATGCCTGCACACATTATTTTTATAATAAAAGACCAAAGTCTTAGACCTACATTCAGGGGGCATAAAATACAGGCACTTACACTGTGCTTCTTTAAAGCACCACTAAAAACTATTTGCAATATCCTCTAAATTTCCTATTAGAGTTACAATCAGTACTATTGTATTTCTTAATATAGCCAAGATCTTTTCCCGGTGAAAACTATGGCACGGTTAAAAACTCTCCTCCTTCTAGTCTTCCAGTATGATTTCAGTTATAACTAGTAATGAAAGGATTTATGCACATGAGCTTTGCTAAACATTATGAAAAACTACTCAAAACGTGAACTCAAGTAACAACCTTCCATTTTTATAAACAATCGTTTGTAAGTACTTGGAAGTAATAGTTTAAAATGAAGGAGTACGGATGAATCATAATGTCATAGTTGAGTATCAGCTGAAATTTGTGTTTTGTCTTAAAACAAAATAGAAGAAAGCATCACCATACAAAAAGGAAAACAGTCATGCAGTACAAAAGCACAGCAAATGGCAGGCACACACCACTAACTTGCTTTTGTAGCCATGTCAGAAATGCTTCTAATTATCAGAGGTAAAAGAGGGATGGCATTTTTGCTGGAAGCAAGTTTTACACTTTAGTCTTTCTTCTCCCCTTTCTTTCAGCCTATAAATATTAGTCTTACACATTTTACTCCCATACAGCTCTTGAAAAGGTTGAGTTTTTCAAGTCTGAGAGCAGACAGAAATGTTCATCAAGAAATGCCTTCAGGTCAACTGTCTGTAGCTCATGAAAGTGCAGCACTGACAATATGGATGAGGGGGAAGAGGATTATATGAGCATGGTAGAACAGATTAAAAAAAAATAAAATAATCTACGTTCTGATGATCATTAACTTTTCTCCTTTTGGAAATGGGTTCAGTTATCATCCATGCACTCTCGGTGGTGATGGGCACAAGGGTACTGACTCCTCCCCCCACTAATTTCAGCTGCATTCAAAACAACTACAAATATATGAAAATGTCTTTAATGCTCTTTCCCAATATAAGGAAATGCCACGGGGATATGACAAGGAGTGAAAGTGGAGATGACCCACATAACAGCGTAACGAAAGGCAGCTGGTGCACAAGAAAATTAAGATGTAGACCAAATTCTTGAGAAGCTCTGAACTACACTGGAAATAAGGCAAAGATGAGATTACCTATTGCTTTATAAAATATTTAAAATATCTAAAAAAAACCCAAAACAAAGCAAAAGCAGCAACAGAACAAATTTGCAAAGATTGTTTTTCTTAAGGGGGGAAGGGAGGGGAGACCTCATCGCGCTCTACAACTACCTGAAAGGAGGTTGTAGCGAGGTGGGGGTCGGTCTCTTCTCCCAAGTAACAAGCGATAGGACAAGAGGAAACGGCCTCAAGTTGTGCCAGGGGAGGTTTAGATTGGATGTGAGGAAAAATGTCTTTACTGAAAGAGTGGTTAAACATTGGACCAGGCTGCCCAGGGAAGTGGTTGAGTCACCACCCCTGGAGGTATTTAAAAGACGTGTAGATGAGGCGCTGAGGGACATGGTTTAGTGGGCATGGTGGTGTTGGGTCGACGGTTGGACTCGATGATCTTAGAGGTCTTTTCCAACCTGAATGATTCTATGAAGGCAACAGAAACCCTGGAGTGCTTGCTCTGTGGGGTTTTTTTAATTCTGTACAACAGCTGGACATGAGCTATTGAACACATTATCGAAAGTACTGTTCATTTCTACTCAGGGATTTCCATTTTGTTTATTATAAATGCACATTTATTGGCAGCAAGCAGAACATATTATTGCTCTGTTTTATATCTCGAATGGCTCATGCAAAGAGTAATTTGTTTGTATTCTGTATCAGGATCAATATTGTACCAGGGATAGCCTGAGGAATGTTTATGCTGAGGGCTTTGCTTGCAGTGTCTTCTTGTTGCAATCAATTGACCAAACAGGACTGCTTCTTAAAACAACAAATAAAACTTTGATAGTGACCAGATCGGCCCTTAAAGCATAAAACACCATGAAGCGTCTGGAAAAAGACTGAAGGCCCACAGGTGTTTTTGCCGCCTGATGGTCCATAAAGCTCTCCTACCTGAGTATGTCCCACCGGCCTTTCTTCCTCTCAGTAGCTGGGGACTGTTTCCTCAACGCCTTCACATAACAAGACCCATTTTCCTGCAATAAAAACACAGACACATCATGATTCCATTCTGCGTAGCATGGCAGCATTTGAAGAAGCTCGCTGAACAGCCCTGAAATGAATGAAGAGCATTTAGGAGTCCCAGGACCAAGCCTGGAGGACCAGACCCGAGGCTGGGTCGGGGTTCCAGCCCAGCTCTGCCACCCCCAAGCTTTTGAGACTCATTCCAGCAGTTTAAGTCTTACAGGTTTTCTTGCCTGTAACAATGAGATGAGGAAAAGATAATAAGAATTCTGTTGAGGTTTATATAAAAGTTTCCTGAATCAAATAGTAATTTTTTTTTCAGTTAAAGGTCATGCTGAAGTCTCTTTTATTCTCTTTATAAAGGGTACTCACTGACTGTTGTGAGCTAAGTACCATTAAAAAAAATAAACCAACCCCCAAACTCTGCTTAAGCAAATATGCCAAAATACCCCCAAAGCCACCATCCTGTCTGTAGCGAAACCAAGCAAGTTTATGGATTATGTTGACACAGCACCGTGACTTCTAGGAAATGCTTTATAATTATAAAGAAAGACTGCAGAGGGAAACAGGCGAATGTTTACAGGCAGTATGTATTTTGTTACATGCTGTTTCAGCAGGCAGACAAGGTGTCCTTACAGCCTTATACTACTAGGCTCCAAAACTCAGCAAATATCGAAGGAAGGAACACGATGAGTACATTTTGCTGCTCTTTTCACTAAGTTCCAAGTAACTTCCACGCAAAAGAATTTTCCATCAAACATGAAAAAGCAAGTATTACGGAAAAAAATAAGGCACACAATTCACGGCCAGTCCGGGTTCCTCCCCGAGGACCAGCTGTGGGAGCCGACACTTCTGTAACAACTCTTATGATGCTGAAGTCACAGGTGACTTAAAAAATGCAGAGGAAAAACCTCAATAACTTGTTAGTCGCATTCAATATTTGTGCTGCAGTCATATTTATTCTGTTCGCTGATAATTCACCAAGAATAAAAACGCGTCTGAAAGCCATGTGTTAGAAACAGCCATCCCACCCCGACACGTACAGTGCCACCAAGTGACCGTCTGCTTCGGACAGGAGCTCTGCTGGTTTTCTTGTCTCACAGCAAATGGCAGTTTTAGAGAAGTTACGTATTGACAGGCACCCTGGGTGAACGGCTGGCTTTTAAGGCCTCATTGAACTGTGAACGTTTTCCCCCAGAACATATTTATTCTCATCCAGAAGTTTTCCCAAGTGCTTTTGTTCTGCTTATACAAGCCAGGGAAAACATGTTAATTGATTCAGATTTAGTATGTGTTAACATGACTTTCTCAGCTAATGCAGACTGGGTCTTTAATGAAGTTGGAAGAAGTTGGATAAATAACTAGTAAGTTTGTTCCTCCAAAGGATAAACTTTTGTTCTGTCTGCCCCAGGAGCTGGCTACCATTCCAGGTGCGATGGGATGGGACTTCGGCAAATGGGGCTGGAGCATTTACTTGGCAGCTTAAACTTTACCTCTCACTTCTCTCTCCTGGACCCTTGCTTCCAATCCTGCATTTGTGCAGCTCCGTGGTTAGCTGAATCAGGGGGAACTAATTTCCTTCAGCGTGTTGTCTCATAATCAGCTGTGCCAACACAACACAGGGAGCGGGCAGAGGGCAGAAGTGATCAGCCATGATGGCAGAGGGTAGGAACAGAGGCTGCTTCAACCAGCTTAAACTGCACTGCTGCAACACACAAAGCCAACCCTTCGCTCCCCTCCTCTGTGCTGTAGTTCATCTGTAAAACTGGCACCACAATTCCTACTTTGTTTTATAAAGCACCTCTTAAAAGAGCTATCCCATTAATATTTCTGTGAATTCACATTACAGACCACCCACCCCTTTCGCAAATCAGGCCCAAGCTTATTCTAAGGACACTAGCGCTGTCCCCACCAGCATCTGCTCCCTGGTTTCACCACGCAACCTGCTGAGGGGCTATACCATCTCCCCCACCGCCACCCCAGCCTGTTCCCGTGCCCTCACGCCAGCCCCAGCTCTGCCAGCACACTTCACGGGGTTTTGCTCTGAACTGGAATCCGTTTCTTAAAAAAAAAAAAAATAAATCAGCTTTTTATTAAAGCCTGATCCGTTCACTCATCCTATTTCTAGGAAGATCCCCAAAACACTCTCACTGGCACAGTTTGGGGGTAGCGGGCTACCCACCGGCGCCCGATAAGGGAGCTGCGGGATGTGAATCGGGGAAGAGCGAGGAGGGGAACCGGCGACGCTCCAGCCGGTGGATATTTCCTGCTCTTCCAGATCCAGCAGAGGGAGCACAAAAACGCAGGTTTTTTTGGCCAAATGCTTTTTTGGCTACGAACCACTCGATACTTTAAATCCCAGGCACTTTGTATTAGATTATTTCTACAGTAATGCATGTGTGGTGTACTTCTATAGTAATGCATGTGTGGTGCATTACAAGTGCATAATAGACAAAACGCTTGCTCCGAGTAGATTACACCGTAAAAATCAATATGGTGAAGGAGACGACCAACACAAGCAGGGAAGGCTGCAGAAGTTGAGAGGAGAGGCAACACAGCAGGGCTGCCAACTCTGGCGATTCTATCATGTCTCCTGCAATACTAGGAATTTTTCCTAAAGCCAGCTCTCCTCTCCAAAGTCTCATCATCACATAAAAATTTCAGCTTTCAGATTTTTTTTGTTTGTTTGTTTGTTTTAAAGGATCTATCTCTAGGCTTCCAAAATTCAAAAGCAAAGCTGTAAAGGTGATTAAGGGAAACCCCAAGGGCTCAAAAACTGGAAAAGAAGTACAGGAATCCCCAAAATTTGTTGTCTGTACGTTGTGGGCAAAACAATCTCAACTCAGGGAATTTCACTTAATTTTACTTTATTTATTGCCAATTAACGCACTTTTAATTACTGTTTCAGGAGTTGAAGAAAAAAAAAAGAGACTAAGCAGTTCAGCAAACACTGAGGGAAAACTCTTTTCCTCCCCCTTCCCAAGGCACAACTTCAGCCAAACACCTTTTCTCCCCCCGCTTTCCTAGTCTAACTTCCCTTGTTTCTGCCGTGCCTTACACTCAAGTCCATCCCAATGCCATTGGCAAGGCAACAGGCAGCACAGGAGGCTGGGGGTTGTGTGGGAGATAGCTTTTGTCTGCTCCTCCTCGCTTCTCGTTTGTCCTTCCCCTTCTTGCTGCTTCACTCGATTTCCCCTGTCCCAGCACAGACGACTCCTCCACTGGTCCTGGTCCCCCAAGGACGTCCTCGCTCTGGCCTGGGGTGGCTGCGGTCCCTCAGGGGTGCCCTCAACTCCAGTCTGGGGCAGCCGCGGTCCCTCGGGGGCATCCCTGAGGGCAGCCCATGGGATGCCACCCCCCCACCCCTGCAGCCCCTGCCACCAAACCCAGCAATTTAGGCCCAGTATACCACACAGTTTCAACATTTTTCTTTTAACATGGCGCTCTGGTTCTTAGTGATTTTGCCAAGCTGAATCAATGGAAAAGCTCAATATACATAAGGGAAACACCCAGAGCAAACTGTGCATCACGGCAAGTCTTAAAATTAAAGCATATAAAAAACACTGAAGGGGGGAACTGGAAGAAATCCAGCAGGGAAGCAACACAGAGTTCATCTTTAGGCCTCCTAAGTCTCAGCCGTATCATTGCAAGGGACTTGGGTCAAGCACAAACAACTCTCCCTGCATCCTCATCATGTCCTGGTCCCACCTGGCGGCCACCAGCTTTTAGATGCTGGACTATTATAGAACTTCCTGGGCTATTATAGAACTTCCTGGAGCCCCGTGTCTCTTCCTCAGCCTTATCCTCTGAGGAAAGCAAGAGGGACCCCAGGGCATCTCAGTGTCTACACCTCAGCACTCAGCCCGTGCTGGACTTAAATAACTGTAAGTAAATAAAAGCCTAAGGGTAACCAAGAGCAAAACCTTCAGTTTCCACACACAAGATACCACTTGGCCTCTACATACCCAAACAAAAATGAAGAGATAGCAGATACAAAACACACAGAGAAACACTTGGAAAACAGAAATACTGCAAAGATAGACAATTAAGTAGGTTGTACAATCTTCTTATGGAAATACATAAGGCAGGTGTACTTCAGGTATTTTTCTACTTTCACAAGTTATTTCCAAGTTCCAGCATTATTCTCCTTGAACTGCAGAATATGTTCAGACTCAAAATTCCTGTAAAACCACAGCGTGTCGGCAATCCCAGCTTCTCATTTACCCAGGGCTGTAACTGGGTCATAAGCAAAGAACACAAAGTGCCGCACTTTCTAAATAAGCTTACTGGTCAACAAGAGTTCTTCTGCTATACAGCAAAATCTACAATTTCTACAGAGTGTTTAAATATTATACGCAGTCCTTGTTAGGTATCATAGCCCTCTATCAACTCAGGAGTTTTCAGAAACTGGGGCTTTTTTTAATTCTAAAGCAACTCAAAATCAACACTGGATGTATGTCTGATGAGCATCGCATGCTGTCCTCTGCCGAAAAAGGGGTAGTCTGCTAGTTTTACATGAAAGAAAAGCATAAAATGTTGCTAAAATAAGCAATGCAAAATAGGTGGGGGGTTTGGAGGGGAAAAAGAGAGAGAAAGAGAGACTAAGCTCAAAGCAGGTTGGCGTGCTCCTTTCCTGGGCAGAGACAGGGTAAAGAAGGAGAGTGAAGTTGGCAAGAAAAGATCGGGGGGGCAGGGGGGGATGACACAGGGGGGGCACGACACAGCAGAACCAAAAGGAAGGGGGGGGCAGAGGGACTGCCGTTTGAAACTGACAACTTTCAACTTTGCCTATACCTAGACTTGGTCCTCAATAACCCTTATTAAAACAAGAACCGAAAAGCACACAAACACATCACACCAAAATGCAGCAGCCACGTGGCTGCTGAACACTGGCATTCACCCGATGGAACAGAAAGGATGAATGCTCCTTCTAAACACAAGCAGCAGAAAGCGGCCACGCTGCACTGAAACCCCCCGTGTTTCTCGCCTGGCACCGCCGAATGCGTTCTCCTCCCTGCCCAGAAGCGTTCTGCCTGCCTGCCCCAGCATCAGCCCCCTGCCTGCGTCCCAACGGGGCTCCCCGTGCCCCCCAAAGTCCCAGGCAAACCCTTGGCCAGCACTCCTGTGCTACAGTGTTTCTTCCTGATACAGTTTGTTCCCAAAACAGGAGCAAGGTTCTCGCAGGGCAGATCGCAGGGGGCTGCGATGGCGAAGCTCCCTGTGCTGAACGCCGCAGCTGCTTATGACGCACCATCAAACCTGTGGTTGCTGTACCACGTTGTTACTGCAACCAGCCCCGCTGGGAGATTTTTCAGGCTCACCCTGTCAGGTAGAATGCTACCAGGGTAGAGCAAAATAAGAAAGAATCGCAGTAGTAACTATGTCAATTTTTGCTTGGTTTATTCCCTCTATTTTTCACTGGGGTAAAAGCAAAAGTTTTGTTTCTCCAGTCACCATTTCCTCGATTAGTCTTCCTGATTTTTAACAAAAATTTACCTTTATTTTTTTCTCTCTGCGTAAGCAGAAATTAAATCCATCTCAAAATTGTATTTCACATTATTTAAAAAAAAAAAAACCAACAAACCATAACTGGAGTATACTTTTTCTCAGATGTAGGAAGCCATAAAGTTGTAATTTCCTTGCTTTGAGATGGAAGGGAACACTAGGGTTGTGTCATACCCTCCACATGTAAGACCTAGCAGCAGCAGCAAGCAATATCATGATCTTTGGTTTACAACAACGACAAAATCCTTTGCTTCTCCCAACTTGTTCCACAAAAATTCCATTACTGGAAGAACCACCTTTCCAATCCAGCTCTCTTTTCCATGCTGCATGTGAACTTAAGACGGGCCCAGCGCACCTAAAGCCACCCGGCCAACATCGCTGCTGTCCACGTCTCTGCTCGCCTGCCACAACCCTGGAAACCCTCAAGTTCGCGGGGCAGCACTGCACCCCGCCTCCCTCCCAGCCTCACACCCCAGATTTAAGGGGCTGCACGTGAGTCAGTAGGCTGGATCAGGAGGTCCAGCACCAGGAGGGAGGAAGGGGTGTAAGCAGGAACAGGGAAATAGGACTGGGAGGACGGGCACTTTGGTGCATCTTTGTGAAGACAGTTGCCACAGCTTTGCTGTGAAACAATAACCTGATGCAGGTGGCTTTGGCCTGAGCTGCAATAAGAAAGATTTGGTGTGCCTACTCTGCGCAAAGGAGTCAGCCCGGTGGAGCTCTGAACACCCCCCCCAGCCAGGCTGCTGCTCCTCCGGCGCTCGTTCCGGCCTAACAGCACCACAGCCAGCAACAGCAAAAATCAGCCCGGGGCAGATGAATCCAGAACAATTGAATTTTGCAATTCGTTATCATTTCACAAGTGACCGTCGTAGTAACGGCTCCCACCTAGTCCACAGCAGACAGTAGCATATGAGACTGCATCTCTTTATAGCAGGGACTGAGCTGCCAGCTCACAGGGGTAGGATAACGAGCACTATTAACCTTGGCTTAAACTGAACCATTGTTCCGGAGATTGGACATCTCTTGTAAAATCCCATTATTAGAGACCATTTGCCATCTATTTCCGTAGCAACTTTTTTAGTTTGTTTTGTTCTATTTTAGAAAATTTCTCCCCTTCCCTTTTCCTTATATCCTATTGTACTTACAGAGCCTGGAACAATAACACACTCAAGCACAGCCATGGAAGTGGTTTGAAGGAACAAAGGCTGTTTCTGGCATAGCCAGTGCATCTGACTTTCCCTATGTACAGCTGCCTGCATGTCCTCTGCAGATTTGCAGAGCACCAGAAGCTACTGATTTCCCTCTGCTGCTGCTGTGTGTTGGATACAAAATAAACTGTAGGCAGTAGGACTCTACTAAAATTGTACTTGAAGCATCGACTAAGGGTGCAGGTGAGTCACAAGCAAGTTCTGCAGCTAATCTTGCTAAAGGAATAGGTTAGGAGCAGGCTGACCTGAAAAGAAAGCAGTATGCGTGAACAAGAGGAATTTAAAACAAACAAATTAGGGAAAAAAAAAAAGAAAAAAAATCTAACTCCAGGGAGGCAGTGCAGTGGAAGCAGAGTGTCTCAGGCTCTGCTAATGAAGATTATTGCCACATCTAGCAGTTAGCACCCACCCAAGTAGTGTACCATCAGCTTAATTCTCAAATGAGACTAGCAGAACAGCGAGACAGGATTAGACATGCTTGTTTTTAACCATTCATTTCTCTCTCTGGTGGAACACTATCAGCACAGCATTGGCATCAAAATTACTACCCTTCAGAATGTGTAGAGCGCATTTTTAATTTTACGTGTAGCAGTTATGTCATAGGGGGTTATTTATTTTTTAATTTAAAGTGGTAAAACATATTTAATCTGTTTTGAGAAAAGAACAAATTGATTTAGCAAGCAGTTCAAGGCTCTCCCTGGAGACACTCAATCACACTCAGCAATCTGGATATAAGTTGAGACTTCACTGAAGTAATTTTAATTGTAGGTCATAAGAAATGTCAAGATATAAAACACCAAGGAATACTAAAAATTAAGCCATCATCTCTGAGACTAACAAATGTCTTCTATTTGGCATTAGAATATTTTTTTAGATCTTTATGGCATTACTACTCAAGCACAGTAGCAGAGCAAACAGCTTAGAGCTGCATGTAAAACATGCGCATTATTGTTGCTGGTGGGGGGGGAAAACCCCAAAACTTACATTAAGGGAAAAACACTGGGGTGAAAGAAACTTAAAACACTACACTTGTGATGGCGGTGGTGTATCTTTTCCACTTTGTTTCATTACACTAAACATCTTTTGCTTATAAACAAAAAGTTTTGTTTCATCTTGGTCAGAAAACATTCTTCCCTAATACAATACAAAAGAAACAGTGTTGCATATACAGCAATACACATATGCAGATAGGGAGCGCAAAGGTGAGGAAAGATGGTTTTTGAAGAAAACTTTAGAAACAACCACACAAAACCCCACAAAGCCTTAAACACTTTCAGAGCTTTGTGCCCGGGTTTTATATGGAAAAACTCATTTCTTCTTAGCCAAAAAGTACTTTTTAAACAGTTTTTTCACGTGAAAAGTACCCCCGACTTCTGTCCTGTAGTTTTGAGGTGGATCCCCCGTTTACTAAAACCCTTTTGTAGAGCTTCGCTGAAATCCCCAAAATTTTGCTTTGTCCACTTGCCTCAAATAACGATGACAAAAGAGGGCTCTGACCTTAGCAGCAGAAAGCAAAAACCCCTCCAGTTTAACCTCTTAAAACAGAGGAAGTTAAAAATCAGGTGCATTCATTTTCCAAACCAAAGAATAGTATCTAAGAGCTCTTACCAAAGTATCTAAAGAAAACATATATAACCCATCTCCTTCTCCCACATTCTCCTATCTGAAATAAAGTTTAAAGGTCAGCAATGTGAAATCACGGGCAGATTTTTTTTACCATCCCTGCCTAATAACCTTTTAAACTTGATCAATATACAAATTTCTGTCCCTGCCATTATCTTCCACTCATGGGAGTGGAGACAAGAAGGTTATTTCCCCTTTTTAGTTAAATCAGAATGGAACTCACCAGTAAACAGGTATTTGAACAGAAAGCAGTTCAAGTGATGTGCCGAAGACCCACATGTGTGGAAGAAAAGAAAAAAAAAAAAAGGCAATTTTAACATCCACGTGATGTGCCGAAGACCCACGTGTGTGTGGAAGAAAAGAAAAAAAAAAGGCAATTTCAACATCCTATATTGCTGCCAGTCAACTCATTAATTAAAAATTACAACCACTAATTTCATTGGGTTTAGCCACTGTCCCTAGCAGGTGCCCCAAAGCCTATGGATGAACACATCTCTCTCTAAATGTGAAGCTAGGCATTTCACACAAGTTCCAATCTATCCACTGCCAAGTCCTTTTTCTTGACCACCTTCCCATCGGTTCACCGAATACTACCATACTCTAACCACCTTCTTCTGTAAGATTGAAAGCCGTGTACGTGCGCAAACATCCACACGTGGTGTAGCGTGGGGGCTGTCGCCCGCTCTGCCTGTGTGAGCGGTGCTGTCGTGCCAGGACGAGAACGGCAGGAAAGCTGCAACACCGCAACCCAAGCAAGATGCAGGCAAACAATTCTACAGATCCAAGCCTTTTATGCAAATTAATGTCACAGAAATAAATGCACCGAAAGGAATAATTGCACAGATGCCTCAGAGGAAGAGTCATATCTTGGGATTTAATAGCTAGAAGCAGTCTTCCCCCTTGCCCCAATCTTCTCTGTAAGTCATTTGGTCACAGCAGATGAGCGCTCCTCGCTGTCTATCACACAAGCCGTTATGCAAGTACTCCCAAACTAGTAGCCTTGGATCCTGGTTTTCTGGTTCCCTGGAGGGCGGCAGGGCAGGATCCAGGGCCTCCCCTCATGCCAAGCCCTGCCAGGCTGCCCACGCTGAAACTCGAGGCCGTCGGCAGCTCGGAGAGGCAGCCAAGGGCAGGCAACGTTGCACAATTTGTGTTCTGTGTGGACATCTGAGCTGGAAAGACAGTCATTTCAAAACAAGCTGAAGTTTGCCTCGGGATCTTCTAAGTTTTACTGCAGGCTGTTCTTAAACTCTTCCACTGATAGCATTTGTAAAACTCGGGGGGGGGAGACACCCTAAACAAAACCCCAGCCCTGCCTCACCGACTTCACTCCTTACATCCGCATAAACATCCATTTGCTTCTCTCCTGTCCTCAAAAGCCCTTTCTCTCCAACGCGCCAAAAGCTTTTAACCCATATTAAAGCCACTAGCATCCAGCCCCCGCACCGAACAAGCACTGCTGTGGCAATGCCACTACTCTGTAAGAGGCGAGCCCTGGAAAATCTTGCTCAGGCACTTTGAGATGTGGCCATCCACCATGTCCCTCTGATGGAGAGGAGGCTCCCCGCAGCAGAGCTGGCCGGGGGGCTCGTATCTGCACCTCCGCTTGAGATGCGCGCGGGGTGGTTCAGTCAAGGAAAGTCCATTTTCATTAAGAAAGTGGATGGAGAGTTTCAACAACTGAGGCAGAGGCAAACATTGCCTTCTGGCAGCTCCTCTCCGGGGGTGGGATGGACATCTGAGGAGGGGTGAATTAGAGGGAGAACAGCTGTTTGCTCAGTGAATGAGTCACAGGACTCGGCTATTAATTCTTCCTCCCAAGAGAATATGCCCCCATGCCAGCCCACCCACCATCCTATAAAACAAACAAACATATAATGGAGGTCAGGGAGGGGGAGCTCAGTAAAAGGAAAGGAAAAAAGGGGAAAAAAATACCCAAGCATTTAATATTTACATAGAAATGAAATGTTTCATTAATTACATACAGAATCAATTTGCAGCTATTTTCCTTAAATTTCTCAGTCAAACCCACAGATTTGAAGCACTTTGAACTGTGCTGCACCAGTAATTGTGGATGAATATTTTAGATCAGTCTTGAATCACTGTACTGCACACATCAAATGAACTAATAAGCCGCTCATGTGTGGACTACTAATGTATTTTCTTTCTTTCCTAGACAGATGGAGTGCAGTCTAAAATCAGTTGAATTGGCTACTGGGAATCTTCAGAAAGGCTTAGAAAAATCTTTAGTGCTACTGTTTTATTAAAAATACCACTCAAGAGCCTGCATGCATTAAAAAGGAGCCAAGAAGATGCAGAAACACCCAAATAAGTTTACAAAGATAGGAAGGAAGAGTTGGACTTTTCACATGACTGTAGCAACCTCCAGAGAGAGACAATGAATAGCGAATTGTGAAATGTTATTACAGGACTATCAGAAAGATGGACATCCTTGCCATCTATATGATATTTATCACAATACGTCCATTTACGGGCAGTCATTTTAAATCACGTACAGTGGCATATCAGTTCCATAATCTGACAGATGTGTTCTAGTTTACAGAAGCATCTGTTGAGTCATCAGGACACCAGAATAGTTAATTGCACTTCGGGGATGCTTTCAGAGATTAAAAGTTCCCTTACTTCAAGCAAATTTTAAGTGTCCTCATAGACTTTCAAAATGAACATATGCACCCACACTCCAGCAAAATTAATGTACGAAATGTAAGGAATAACTTCCTTGAAGGATCATCTGTATTCTTCCGCCTCCTGTACGCCCTGCCTCACACTGTGCTCAGCAACGTGGAACAGAAAACAGAGATACAACTTGAATCACCCTTAATTCTGAAATATAAACTAAGACTTGGCCTACATTGGCAGGGCAAAGAATGCAGAAGAAGCTGCCTTCAGTCAAGAACTTTTAAAAAATATGTAACGGCTGAAAACTGCTAGATGATGTCTGCCATCTCTTCTTGGCAAAATGCTTATAATTATATTTTACAAGCCTTTATTACTGTTTATTCTAAAAGAGATGCTGTACAGGCTGTATCTTTCCCCACCACAAGAGTATGAGACAAGCCAGGAGAACCACCCACAAGATGAAACATGGGCTGAACGACATTAAGCCATCCCCCCATCTGAAATTGTACCAATTGCTTCTTATATGCTGCTAGGGACTGGACAAAAGCAATCTCCATTCATACACCTAATTATCCAAATGTTTAAATTAAAAAGATCAAAAACACTTGTGGAAGACTCCTATGAGTTTTCAACACGTGTGAGCAGATTACATGTTTCCCATGCTTCCAACCTGAATTCCCTTGCAACCTTCTGGCCTTCATAGCAGTAGGAGGATTGGGTGTGAAAAAAAAAAAAAAAAAAAAACAAACCAAAACCCCAAAATATATTTCTTAACAAGAAGGATCCATCGTATGAACTTTGATTTAAAACAATTTAGCAGCGGGTTTTTTTGTTTGGTTGGTGTTTTACCAAAAACACACCACAACAAAATGAATCAACCGAAAAAGGTATAATCTACTGTTTCTCAGACGTGACTGAATTTGTCTGGTCTGTAACACACAAACCACAGGGTTCCCGTGATTAATTTAATGAACTATTTGATTTCACTCAAAAAGCGATCATAAAGCTAAAGTGTGAGTGCATAACCCAGAGCACCATACAAGACTACAGACACCAACACCGCGTATGGGTTTTGCTTCCTATAAATCCTAAAGCGACAGCACACCTCAATCTAAGCAGACTGTTATTCTTTAGTGCGGAGGAAATCAAACTTGAAGTGAGTGTAGAAGTTGAGACAAGCACTGCAAACATGACCATGCTTTAAAAAGGTCCCTCATACTTTTGAAGTTAGAGCATATTCCCTTGCTGCTAAACCAAACTGAGACTGCTGTCTCAGTTGCATTAAATTATTAGCTAATTAGCCCTGAGTAAGGACAACAGCGTGGTGATGCTGGCAAGCTGTGAAAAGAACACTCCGGCAAAGAAGATCAATAGCATTTTTGTCTGGCTTACAAGAAGAAAACTGCTGGCCCAGGTTATGAGTTTAAGCCATTTTTCATTTGGCAGACAAGACAGCGCTAGTGACAGATCAATACAGCAACTTTATGATAGGCTGCTGCTCCTGCAGATGGCAGGACCATAAACAGGCATCATTCTTAAAGCCTGGAGCTATCCATTACTCAGACAGAAACCACCTGACCTTTTGTAATATTTAGACATTCCTACACAAAAATGAAGATCAGAAAACAAAACAGAGGGGAAATCAGGAGGATTAGCTAACCTGGTAAGACAGGAGGGAATATTAGCTGTTTGAAAGTCAGTATTTGAAGTAGCAAGCTTCTGTGCTATTTGGGAGACCACACTAAAGCCACAAGGTTGGCACCAGGTAACTACTTATCCCTTCAAAGGGAAAATGTTATTGGGGATCAGTTCTGATTTGATGCAATTTTCTTACCTCTAGGTTATCTGGGATAACAAAAGAGCCTATTTATTAATCTTTAAAAAAAAAACAAACACCACAAACGAACTACTTTAATGTGTCCTTAAAACATTAGATGAGTCACTTTAACACCTGCAATTAGTAAACACTTGAGAGAATACAGTTGTAAGTGGGTGGTTATTTTTCCCCATATTGCGATATACACACTGCAGCATTTGCACGTATGGTTTGTTATTCTGCACCAGTATTAGAATTGCCAATAGCGTTCCACTATTTCAACAAAGGCAAAGGAAAACAAGAGGACGGTTTTATAATTCTAGTACTTTTATGGTAAGACCTCTAGTTGAAGAGAATGTAAAGGATAGCCCTTAATAAATTATTCAGGCCAGATCTTCAGCTGAGGACACAGGTGGAGCATCTGGCCCTGTATTTACAGTCTCCTTTTTACTATAAACATGAAATAACCACAGAGCATGGTGAATTAATCACACAACCAGCTTGCCTCTGCCTCCCCGTCTGAGGCTGGTTTGTGTCAATTACTCGAGAAATATCTGCTTAAGCAGGAAACTAATTTTACAAAAGCACATTGGATTCGCGGGCTTCCATCAATACTTTTTGGTTGCTGCAAGTAACTAATTAACATTAATGTCAACATAAAGGATAGAAGAAGGGGAAAAAAAATATTAACAAGCGCAATATAAAAAACTGAGCTGGCTGCTTCTTCCCCATACAGCACAGCCATGCAACTAGCTTCCACTCCATGCCTGAAAAATGAGGTTTTATTATTAATTTAGTCACTCATTTTACCTTGCATGATGTAAGCAAACAGCGCTACATCTTCCCCTTAACTAATGCCAATTATGCACAGCATTAGTTTAAAATACAGCAGAATAGCAGACAAACCAGAAGCCTTTTGACTGGGCTCCACTCGTGCTAAGAATAACTTGGCACACACGTACACGATGCTAAATCTGCCAATGATCTGCTTTGCTCCAAAACTAGCCCCCCTGTGCCTTCTACAAGGTCCTATATACGTCAAGCTGTGTTAAAGCAGGAAAACTAGGTATTGAATCTATTTTTAAAAGAAATTGAATTTTTTAAACTCAAAGGCGAAGGACGGTTTCAACAGTTTCACGTTTATAATCTCACCTCTTTTCAGCACGCACAAGGGCTCTTTATACCAAATTGCGCTTAGACACGCTGGCCGCCACGCCTGCCAGCCACCAACACTTGGTTTCAACCCAGAGACTCTGCCAGCCTACTGCAAAATCACTGGCGCAAACACGCAAAACAGCAGCCCACAATTCTGATTCGCAGGACACAAAACATCCTTAGAGACGATGCCCCTGTGATCAGGCTAAACAGATGTTAAATAAACTCAATGGCTTGATTTTTGTCATTTGTTTTTTGATTTGGTTTTGTGGGTTTTCTTGCTTTGTTTTTGTTTTTTTTTTTTTTAATAAGCTTACTACGTTTTTGGTTGCAAACCCCCCCCAAATTTGTAAAAAAATTAAAAATTGCAGCGCTCAGAAATAATTACTGACGCTTCTTTTACAGTGCCTCAATGACATCGTTTCAATCTTAAGATAATCCAAAGCATTTCACTCACACCATGGCGCATGGACGTAGGTAGCGACCCCACGCTGGCTGTTCCAAAACACCGGCTCGGCCTCAGCACACCTGGGACGCACATCCTATTTCACCTGACGGGGTGAAAGCAGCCTCCGGGAAGGAGGGAAGGGGACCGGGTCTTCCAGAGCTTGGCTGCATGGACACTAGCTAAAAGCAGTATTGGGAGGAGCGATCACATAACTTGGCATCGGACTCCCTGGGGAGTGTGGTCAAAGGGAGGCGAGAGCATCTGCCTAGAGGAAAGGGGAAGAGAGACCCTCACCCTCAAGAAGTAGGCGACTGTGCTCCTCCTGCACCCGGAGTGATTATTACTTGCTTTTTGGTGCAAAGTCTCCCTAGTATGTTATTTTCTTCAGCGCTTCAGCCGCTTTTATCCCACTCCTCCACTGAGCATACTCCTGTATTTCCGTTTCTTAT
>NW_008825162.1:4188159-4192767 GCF_000699105.1 Pygoscelis adeliae
CCTACATCCTATTGGATCTAAATTCCAATACACTATTTCCTTCTCAGCAAGGTCCTCACCATGACTTTCTCTTATTTTTCCTCTGTCCGTGGTAAGATCTAAACTACATCCTTCATCCCAGACCAGTCTCTGCAGACTCCTGTTCTGTCCCTTCTTCTATCAAATTCCCTGGACTTTCTGTACTAAGAGACTTTTAGTCAATAGGGACGTTAACCCTCCTTATTGCTACTGTACTATTAAAATGACATGTTCCTTTGAAGATAGCACCGTGTGAACAGCTTTATAGACTTTAACATTACCACCAATGAAGTGAGACCCCATTGAGGGCCTCCACAATTTCTTGTTGAAGAAATTGTACGTAAGTGACAGATCCACTAATACAAATGACCATGCAGCAACTTTACTACTGTTCAAGAGGTTAATTAAGTGGAAGGAAAAGAAAACCAAAGACAGGCTTCCAACACCACACCGAACTTGCTTGTCGTTATGGTTCCAGACTGCCGATTAGCTACAAAAAACATACACAACACCTTATTATCTGTTTTTCTTCCCTAGCAAAGCCTTGCTTGAAAAGCTATGTCTTAACACTTGCTTCGCATCCATCCAAAAAAGAACACCAGCTCTTTACTTTGTATTTTGGATATTGCATTCATGTGAGATACATCTATTGCAGCATAGACTCTGCCACTGTAATAAAACTATAAACTATTAGTTGGATAATAAAGCGTTTGTGAAAGGCACCATCTCTTCATTCTGTATAGTGCCGCAATCATATTTAACTCCATGATGGTGACCAGAAGGCAAGATCACAATGCATATATTAATAACACAAATAAGGAGACTAAAATAGTGCATTCACATTACACATTGTTCATACTACCATCCACCAGAGCCAATCCTTTTGAGTGTAATAAAGTGAAGGTATTGTAATTGGAGAGTTCATAATGTCATTTAATCAAGTGTGAAGCTGGAGCACGGTGAGTTGTATACCAAAGACAAAACCACATGAAGCGGTACAATGCTGAGTGCAAGAAAGGGCACACATACTCTTCAGGGAAAATAACAAGTTACTACAAAGCCATGTTTGTTTTCAAGTACTCAAATCAAGACAGTTTGCATGCTAGGTAATTTTACATCATGAAAATAAGTTATTTCATAAACTGCAAATGAAATATGACCACAAAAATGTCTTTTGATTCTTACAGACAAAGATTTCAGTTCTCAATTTGCAAGATAATTCTTCATAGTTTTATTGGAAGAATTAATTATACTTCAGCAATATTATAACTATTTTTCTACTACCGCTTATTATTTACAAAGTGCTTTACAATAACTAACCAGTTTCCACGATACCTCTAGAAATCTCCATGTAGCGAGGCTGACACAGGAGTATCCTGAGCTATCGGCAGCAGAACAGCAAGGGCCAAGTGAAATCAGGAGTAAGACCAAAGACTTTTCCATAATCAGGCCATTTTCCCGGGGGTCACGTATCCTTGGCACACCGCGCGCGAGATGTTTCTCACAATCAAGATCAATGTTACAAAAGCTCCTTCCTGTGTCTCAAAACCAGACTGGGAACTACCCTGATCCTCCCCCATGAAACAGAAAAATGTATGCTTTAAAAAAAAAAAAAAAAAAAAGAGGTAGTCAGAAATCACCCTTGCAAGTAAGAAGGATCAGACACTCACTCCTGTGTTTTGGATTAGCCTCCTGACCACCCTGAGAGATCCTGCACATCTCCCTGCCCAGGACTCATGTCGTTGGTTGGCAGGAGCGAACACACCACACAAGGAAGGGCTCTAATGACAGTGGTTGCAGCTACTACTCAATTCCCCTTCTGAAACACCAAAGATGTCCAGCGTTATTCTCTACAGAAACAGAGCGAAGACTACTCCTGTCCTAAGTAGCCCTTGTTTTAACCATACTATAACATTTTCAGGAAAACATGAAAAATAGTTTCCATTTTATGTACGGAGAAACTTGCTTGACAAACAGAGTAAGTCAGGAGCACAACCACTGAATGTTCCCAGAAAAACATGTGGGATTTGGGGCGCAAAGTGTGACGGTACAATCGTTATTTATTTCACAGATGCAGCTGAGAAATCCTACAGACCTTGGCTTTATCTTCATTTGGGGCCTTCAGAGCCCAAATATGATTTTTCATTATAATACATAAATAACAATAAATATACCCCTAATGTATATATCCGAGTTACCAGGCATGTGTAACTTAACACACAAGTAACATCAGGAAAATTAAAGCATAAAAATGATGCGGCAGCACAGAGCTTCAGAAATCACTCTCGGGCAAGACTGAAGCGTTATTTAAACGTTTGTTACTTATATAACAGCACATTCTCAAACGACCGCAGATGAAGAAATAAAAAGGTCTGAGTTAAAACAGGGTCTTAAATAAGACCCATTACGGTTGCAAAAAAGATTCCCACTGGCTTTAGAAGGCATTGGGTCGTACCCTAGTCACACTACTATGAAGTTTCCTGTGCCTTTCAGCTTATTTATATGACAGTTACACAGCTAGCCGTTCCCAAAATAGCAAGATACGAGCTTCCGTCTGCCTGGATATTCTTTATGGACAACAGCTCGACACTCCTAATAGCTAAAAAAGGACTTTGCAAACTAGGAGTCAATTTTACCATAGCCTGTAGAGGCCCACTCAACCTTTGCCATCTCCAGAGAAGCACTGTGATCGGGAGCCGTTTACCTTACCTTATTTTCACAGCTTTACAGACTGATTTCTTCCTTCCCCGCCCATCAAGCTCAGGTCCTTTTTCAGAATTGCATGTCAAAAGGAAGAAAGGCGCAGAGATCACATGCTTTCATCACTTATTCCTAAATAGCTCATTAATTTAAGAACTTGTATTGATTTTGTTGGGTCATTTACACATTTAAAATACTTGGGTGCTTAAGTTCTGTAGGAATGAGCATCCCAAAACTCACTCTATTATCATGGAGGGGAAGTGAGATGTTTGCTTTGTTTCTTCCTTTAAAGCATTAATTTACATAAAATTTAGGAAAACTTTCCCCTCATCTGTACTCTTAAAAAAAAATATTCCTTAAAACGTGGGAGAAGACTCAATATGCATAAGACAAATACAAATTAAAGTACACCAAACAAACGGCAGGACAAATAATTTCATCCTCGCTCAACAGATAAACACCATAATTCGCAGCTTTGAAACGGGTGAAATACAAGATTATTCTTTATTAATGGAGATCAATGTTTGTCACCTTACTCTCCAATATGCTATTCTTGTATAATTGTGGGGTATATTCCCAGGTCAATCTGTGGGAGATTTAGGCAGACGATGTTAATCCTAGCGCAAAACTTCAGGAACATGAATCAAGTCGAAGTGTTGCAGAACATTTTAGCCACAAGCAGTAGCTCCCATCAAACAGGACACAGTCAAGATAAAAATCATGCTGTTCTAACACCCTTAGGGCTTCATCCTGCCAGCACTAACTGATAGCGTTGCTTATGAGAGATCCGGGCAGAACAGAGCAACAGTAAGGACAAAAATGTATCTCAAATCCTTTATTGAGGTGGGTAATTTTAATGAACAGTTCCCCTCTTACTGCTTTTGACTGAAACTGTGCCACAGTATTAAACTGTTTAGTTTCCCACCCATTTCACTCTGCTTACATGCGCAGTGTTGATTCTATAAACATCCCGCAGGACCATTTACACCAAAGAGTATGTTTGCTGTACTGATTACAGACTTCAAACGCTATTAATGTCTGTCTTTCAGAAAGGCTACAGCATCTTGGGTTTGAAAATCAAGCTTTTTAAGAGATGGAAACTGGCAAACTCAAAAATCAGCACCCAAATCTAAACCTGGAGTTCTTATTTTCTGTACTGTTAATAGAAAAATTTCATTTTATTAGTTTCTATTGCTCTATTAATTTCTATTTAAAATATTAGCCCTTTATTTGCATCATAGTTCCTTGTTAATGCTTCAAAGTGAAAACCAGGCACAGCTGTTTCATACAAACTAAAACCGTTTAACATCCATTTCAAATAAATGGGTGTTACACACCTAAACACATTGCATCACACCTCTTAGGGTTTTGTTTTTTTTTCAGTCATTCTAATTTTCCATAAGGCAAGACACCAGAATAATCACTTTACTGTTACATTTACTGACAATGACCCTCAGAAGGCGGTAACGTTTTGATCCCATTTGATTACATTAGTCTTAATAGAGCCTAATGGAAACACAAGTAAATCCTCTTTATCACTCATTAATTTCAGCAGTCACTATAACTTAACCGCTCAAAGGGCTTTAAAGCACACACCGAGTACAAATGAAAGAACTTGCACCGCCTTTCACTTATACCTTTAATCTTGTCCACTGAACGAATTTAGGGTAACTAAAAACGGAGTTCCGAGCGTCCCAAGACAGAGTTGTCAGAGTGCCAGCAGGGGTTAACACTGCTATGACGCTGACAACGCAGCAGCAGTAGCCACCACCCGCGGGAGACAAGACCCAGGAAGCCGCGTCCACCCAAGAGCTCACAGTCTAAGCTAAATCGAATAGATGGGATGTACCTGGAAGCCCATAAACGAAAATAAGTATGACTATTGTTACT
>NW_008825162.1:4192789-4205433 GCF_000699105.1 Pygoscelis adeliae
TCGAGTCGTTAGGTGGGATTTGAGCAGAGGAAGCAGGGAAAGGGACATCTTATAAGGAAGTGTCCCCCATGTGCAGAAGGTGATGCCAGCAAAGGCATGAAGACTGTCATGGAAGAAGCAGGCGGCCAGAGCATCAAGCCTCACACTGCTGAAAGAACAGCCTTCTGGCAAGGACAGTCACCTACAGGTGCTCACAGCCACTATGCTCAAGATTGCTCTGGCAAGTGAAAGAGAAGTGCACAGCTCCGGTGGGTAGCTGTCATCTGTATTTCCCTACCTGATGCCACCTTTAGAAAACAGAGGTCCTGACGTGAGAAATCAGAGTAGCCCACAAATGAGCCAACTGTGCTGAAATCTGGTTTGACTGCAGAGGTCAGGACAGCTCATCAGCCAGCTGCTCTGCTATGTAAGTGTAACGAGACACCCGCAGCTTGCTGCCCCTCCAGTGTAATTGCACATCTTGTTCTTTGTAATCATGCTTACCACTTCTACGCTGCTGTGGAGACACAACTAATCCTCACACATCCCACTGAGAGGCAGGCAGAAAAGTATTACCGACCCCATTTTACAGATGGAGAGAAATATATATTACCTACAGGAGTCAGGTAATGACTGGAATAACCTGATGCAGTTCCGCAGGCCTGGGAGGATTCAGCCTCGTGCGCGCCGACGGCCAACTTGGCCAACAGAGGTCAAGTCATTTGTCAAAAGCCATAGGGTGTTACTGTGAGATACAGAATGAAAGTCTCACGGCACTGAAGCCAGCTTTGTTCTCAGGTCACCGTACAAACCATACCCAGCACATACCTGCGGTGGGTTGGTTTGGGTTTGGTTGTTTGGGTTTTTTTGGTTTGGGTTTTTTTTTTGGGGGGGGGGGGGATATGGGTGTGGGTGGAGTTTTTTTGTTGTTGTTTTGGGGTTGGTTGGTTTTTAAACCAACCCATAAGGGATTCTAATTAAAAAGAAGCCCAAATAAAACTAAAACTTCTGCTACGGTTCTCCAAGTGGAAGGGAAGAAACTCCCCACAATTTAATTAATTCTGAAAATAGTTACAATTATTATTTGTTTTCTGTAGCATCCAGAAAATACCATCCTAGCTGCTGTCAGAAGAGAGTTACTTACAAATGAAATGCATAATATGTGAAAAACAGAGGACAGCAACGTACAAATGACGTGATGTATATACAGTAAACAATACAGCGAGGAGGCAGCACGATATATTTTTCTCAAATGCCACAGTAGGTAGGAAAAGTTTCAATAGTCATTTTCTATTATTTTTAAGGTCTCAAAGTTAAAATCAAGCAAACGTAACCACCTATTTGTGTGTACAAAACCACAAATGATCAATAATAATCAACCAACCATCCAAACTTCCAAGACAATCATGAAATGATGTTATTTGTTCTTTAAACTCTTCTGATATACTTGAATTACATTTTCCATCTTTCTTATGGATTTAGCATTGCTAGGAACTGTAGGAATAGAAAACAATCTTATCAGTTTGGTTTAAACAATCATCTGACTCCAGAAGGCAAGTTTTTAAATAAAATTATCATCACAAGGCCAAGAGCCAGGTTGGGGAACTGACCCCACTATGATTTTCAGATCCATTGCTATTGCTCAGTCCCTTTTCAACGTACATTGCCCATCAAAATGGGAATTATATAGCTTACAACCCTGCACTGAAGTTGCTTCTCATTAGCAGGAAACATTCACAAAGCCATTTGAAATCACAGATTGATGTTTTAGCCAGGTCCACAGACAGAAACATCAATACAGCGGCTAACTAGATAAACTTTTCTCCCCCCCCACCATCTTCATGCTGCTGTGAACTTTCCCACCCTTTGGCAATGTTCACTTTTTTTAACTCTCTGCTTTAACAAGAGGCAGCAATCTTATTTTTCATCATCCTAAAAGGAAACCTCTCTAACCATTTTAGACTTGGGTGGGAGGCGAAAGAAGGAGAGGTTTCACCTCAAAAAAATAAGCTATTTGCTGTCAATCTGAGCAGCCAGCTGTTCCAACCAGGCCTTCCTCTGGTCAGGCACCGGCTGGAGCAGCACATCTCCCTCCTCAGCAATGAACAAACAGCTCAATAGCCGCTCGTCTCATACATCTGTAAAAAAAAACCAAAAAACCAAAAAAACAACAAAACCCCACAATGCTTGCTTGTTGGTTGCTTATTTTTAGGACCTCTGCTGAAGGATGCACTAAGGTTTCATGGAAGGCACCACACTTTGGCTTATTTTCCGCGTGAAGATGTCAGCAGGATTCATTAGTGTTAACTAAGTTTGCTCTACCCGTATGTCAAGAAAATACGGTTTTCTTCAGCTTTGGAAGCTGATACAGGATAAATGTACCTTACACGACTGAACTTAGAAGACACGAAGGTGAGTTATATGACACACTATATATCCCAAATCCAACATTAACATAAAAAATAACTGGTTTAGATAATCAATCCAGCTTGTTTACTAAACTACCTGGCTAACAGCCAAAAGACAGCAATTTCAAGGGGTTTTATAGATTCACTCAGAAAAACAAAAATCCATTTTCTAGAATAGGACTCACAATTCACCAACTCCTTAAGTCAAAAGAAACACGGAGGAATCCTGCCTTTTGCCAACCTTCTGTTACACAGCTTTACAGTCAAAACACACATCTTGGGATAAATCAGCTCGCCTGTTTACGCTATTTTTCATGTTTCCACGTGCACAATTTGCCTACCACTTTTTAGAGATTATGTAAATCGTTATTAACATCATGTAGTTTCAACTAATAGGAGAAAATACCAGATAAAATTGCTCACCAAATGACCTTTATAGCTTTCCTTTAGCACGCAAAATTAAGCAAGAAAGTCTTGTAATGATTGTATGTGCTTTTTAAGTAACATTATTTCAAAAGGGAAGAATGACCTATGAAAATCATCTTTTTAAAGAAATAAAGCTGAATCTGCACAAACCATGAAGACACCTGACAGAAAAATCAGAGGACAATCTCCAAACAATCTAGTATCAAAGTGCATAAACATAAAATACTTCAACACGTTTTAAGGCCCCAAAAGATTACAACGGCAGTCCTCTAAGATGACCTCTCCACTCCCACTAACAATCATTCAGTCATATCACTCATCTGTGAGCCATAGTGCAGTAGGGTCATTCTAGGATTATATAGCACCATGGCAGATTTGATAAGCTTGTTACAGATATAACTATATGTATGCTATAGATAATTAGAAGCCTACTAAGATGAGCTAAGACAGACAGTTAGAAAATACAGCACCTTTGTTCTCTTTTAGACCATGAAAGTATTTGCTTTTTTTAATGAAAAAAATCTGACTTCTCATTGGAGGACTGTAAACCAAATTCATCAGTTACTTTTTTCAGCAAGCAGAACTATTTTGGGACAAAAACTGGGGGTGTGTGCAACAAAACTAACCCAGACCTGCATGGGTAACTTCAGACAGGCAATACACAACCTAACATTTTCCAGCTTCAGCTGCCACGTAACAACACGGGAAGTTTTATGCTAACAAGATCTCAGACCCGGCAGTATAGCAGCGAAAGGGCCAAACTTCTTATATCGCACCAGGCAAAGCCAGCTATGCTGCGAGCCCAACAGCAAAGCCTGCGAGTCGGCACCCAGCCGCAGCCATGCAGGAGAACGGGACACACAAGCCTCCTGCCTCAGTTTCCCCACCTGGAGCAACAACATTTACCCACCTCACAGCAGAGCACTGAAAAGGTTAACTCATGTGTGCAAAGTGCTTTTAAAATGAAAGCACGCTTTATTTCTCTCCTTTCAGTGATGGCAGTCATCCTCGCAGAAATCTGAGTAGCCGGGAGCTTCCTATTCAGCCAGTTATAAAAGTCACAGTTCTCTTGATAGCTCTGCGTGACCCACTTCTCCACCTCAAGCCTGCTGCGGTAGTATTTAAATGTCGAGGAGTTTATCAGTATATAACTGAAATGTTAAGGGGGGAAGCGTATTAGTGGGGACAGGAAGAGGCTAAATTTGTGACTCATAAAAGGCACTGCTTATTCAGATGAAATTTATTATAGCCCATTTGAGTTAAAATATCACATATGTACGAGACCTTCATGAAGCCGTAATCCAGACGGGAGCGGGGAGAAGACCCAGCGAGCTGCGCGCTTGTGCAGAAAGAATTTGCTCCTGAAGCCTGGCAGGCAGAGACGTAACTGGCTGCGCATGTGTGTGTGCGTGCATGTGTGTGCGTGTTTGGGGACGGCATCAGCAGCATACAAACAAAGATCCCTACAGCCCTGGAAATTAGTGGGAGGAGGTGAGTTGTGGAAACAAACCGACAAAGGAAGACATATCAAAGGTTTCAAAACTATTCAATATTAGACATTGTGGGGTAAAGGCACAATGAATCGCAGCTGATTAGCGCTAAGACTAACTTCTAGCTGTGCCTGCGTGCACAGCAAGTAGCAAGACAGAAACCCAAACCCTGTGGGAAGCTTCAAGGGTTTCCAAGACAAAAATGTGAAAACAACCATTTCCATAGAAAGGGCTCTTCCGCAAATTGCTTAAACAAAGTGGTTTTAGTCCATTCCTTCCCTTACACAGAGCGGCTGTGGAGGTTTCTACTTATCCTGCCTGCAACTGAGGCATGGCTACCCTGCTGCTTGTTTGCAGATGAAGGAGGAGGAGGACAGCAACGTGTAGTGTTATAAGCAGAGCGCAAGGAGTCTGGCCACCGGCCCTTTCCGCTGAGGCTACCGGTGACTCGCTAGCCAAGACACATGTACACGAACACACACACCTGCAAAAGATGCACTAAAAGCAGACTTTTGTGTCTCCTTTTCAGAGACTTCTTCCCACGCTGCTACCTTCACCCCCTCTCACCCATCTCTGACCAGCGCGGGACTGTGCAAGGGAAGCTTGCATTTATAGCCTGCTGCTGGCATCGCTGTTTCAGAAGTAAGGGCAGCAACATCAAAAGACATCAGCCTAGCTAGTTTCACAAATTTTGAATTCCTTCAAAACCATCTTTCCCCTGTAGTTGACTTCGCAAATACAACACCTGCTATACACAGCTTTGGTTCAGTTCACCAATACTGCTACTCCGTGAAAAAATCCAAATACTGAATTAAGGAAGTCATGGTTCAAAGCACCTACTATCGGTTGACTACGTCATCAAGAAATATCATTATTGAGCATTTATTCCCTAGATTAAATCATAAGCAAATATTTCTGGACAGCAAAATAGACACCTTTAGCATCAATTAACTAGGAAGCCTGAAGGCAGTGTGACAACAAATGTAGGAGCCACCATTGCGTCAACAATTCACGCACGGTGCTACAGACAGCTGAAGCTCAGAGACCAGCAACAGCAATTGTCTCTGTGCTGATCACATCAACTGCTCTCCTGGTAAGGCTTCTCCTAGAACTCACTGGCGTGCTCTATCTCATCTCATCCAAAATAAACCCTTCCTCTATTTCTTGTCTTTATTGAGAAAATAATTGAACCACAAAGAGTTATGCTGATGCTAGAAGCTGGGACATAAATAAAGCAGGACATACGTTCCTGCAGAAGACGAGACAGGGGGTCAGGGACAGACAAACTTAACTCTAGTTTTCTTCATTTTGAACAAAGTGAAAGATTTTCAGAGAATCCATATGAGGAGAAATATTAAATCTATATACTGAGTATGTGTTTGACTTATGTCCTTTTATGAGCCCCATGCTTTGTTAAAATTGTAAGCTGTTATTAACAGTGTTACTTTTGAAATAAGTAAATATATGCATTATTCTTCAAACCGTAAACACGCAGCAAATTCATAAACCAAGAAATAGATTATATTTGTAACTAGCATAAAAAATCCCTGGGGACATATTTCTGGGCATCCAACACTAATGCTCACTTCAGACAGACTCATTTCTCCATCCGTACACACATACACATGATCACGGGTATAGTCAGAGCTGTGTCTAACGCACAGGACAGCATTAGCAACAATGGGCAGAATTCAGGAAGTCTTGGAATGAATATGCCATACAAAGAATGGAGTGTTGGTAGCTGAGCAGGTAATAAGCCTTACTAAAATGAAGTTAACAACAGCTAAATTGTATTTATTCTTTCACATTACTATTTTATGAAATAGAGCATATGCCTCCTGTACGGAAAACATGAACTTTTTGGAAAATAATGAAAATTCAGCTCAGTGTCAGTGAATATAGTCAAAGTACAAGAAACAAAATGGCTTAGCATGGGCAAATATTAAAAAAAAAAAACAAAACACCAAAACCAACCACAACAACAAAAAAACCCTGAAAAATGGAACTATTCTGGTTTTATCCTCCTTGAAGTTCTTTAATTCAGCATAATACTGGTTATAGTTGCTTTGAATTATCATACCAAACGTATAATTTCACCATGAGTTTCATTATAAGCAACGTTTAAATCTCCTGGAGTTTGGTGGTTATCTGAAAACTACTCCTTTCCCTCTTTTTCAGTTTTAAGGCACACTTTTAGCCTTTCTATTTGCAGACAGTATCTAGAATATGCGCCCACTGAAGCCGCAACAGCCAGTAGACGGAGGATTTTCCTCTAGACATCTTTCTTGAAAAATTTCAATAGCTTGACTTGCTATATACAAACATCTTACATTGGTAATACTGTTTGGCGAGCAATGCTGCCTCTCTGAGTCTAGACAAGCACTACGGTACCATTTCAAAATGTCTACAAAGGGGCAAGGTGACCGATTCGTAGCCAGCCATGGGTTTGGTGGCACCGCCTTGAGCTCTGCAGTAAAACGAACAGCTCATTACTGAACTTTGAATTTTTAGCATCCTTTTTTAAACTCTCACTCAAATAAGGAAGACGCCCCTAGAGAAGCAAAGGAGCGCACGCACGCTCGCAAAAAGTAGATGCTATGATTTGTGCTAACAAGACAGAAATAGCAGCATGACCGAGACCCAAGTACACGATATGACACGTGCAGCTGTCCAAATAGCTCTGCTGTCGGTGTCACTGCGCGCTAATGGCATTCCCTTCTGCTTGGCCTCGTCTCTCTACTTCACGCAAGAGCTTAAAAACTCAGGCACTTCCAAGCTCCACCTAGACTGAACTACTTAAAACAAACAGGAAAAATAGCCACACAACTAGTTAAGGTTTCACTCGCTTTGGAAAGGATTCAAGAAAGCTTGGATCATATGGCAAGAACCCAAGTATCTCTTATTTCTGGAGTATTAAATAAAACGGTGGCAAATTTTTATTTTCTTTTCATCCTCATGAAGGTCTTCTTCAAAGGAAAAGAAGCAGAAAAGAAAAAGCATTTACATCTCCTGTACGGCAACAATTAACATAACATTGTGAAAATACCAGCAGAGGAATCTCTGTTTACCTGCCATCTCCACAAGAAGATATTTTACTGGAGAAACTACTTTCTGGTGATGTACTACATGCATTTTGTGCACCACTTTTGTGTTTCAAATGCCCTAGAACAATTTCAAGCACACGAACACAGATTAGAAATATCCCCAACGATTTAGCAGTCCAGCAGAGGTATACCATGGTGCTGTGATATCTCCTTTTTTTAATTATTATTATTATTTTTAAAAAACAAACCTCACCTTAATTTCAAGGAAAGAAAAACACATTTTCTTTAGTTTGAGATTTATACTCTAATTGCATTGTAATCCCAGCATAATGTGGTGGATCCAGCACCCCTGCCACTTCAGTTCCTTCCTCATAGCACCCATACAGCCAATAAGATATTAAGAGCTAAAAATATCAGCCAGAAGACCTTTCTTCTCTATGTGATTATGCGTGCCTGCAACAGAGTCTACTCAATGCCAGCAAAATCCAGATAAAGCAATTTTAGGCATTTTTGGGAGCATGCGTATTTTGTATGTTCTGGATGCCATCACATGAACTTGGACCTAGATTTCAGTTTCAGATTCTAAACTGGAACAAAATTTTGTATAGACCAAGACAAGAAAAAAAAAAAACACCCCACACAAGTTTATTTGTGATTTAACTGTGGCACCAGAGTATTAGAAACTAGCGAAATACAGCAAAATACACACCGCTTCTTTAAAAACCAACAAGAAGGGAGCTAAAACAGAGAAGTATTTATCTACCTTGTTAGTCCAAGACATTTTTAGTGAAATACAGGTCTTTCCTGGGTCTGTACCCCACCAGATGGACTCTGCTGTGCACAACGAACAGAAGAGCTCACACACCACAGGCATCGGTGATCAGACGCTCAGGGCAATCAGACACTGAAAAGTGTATCAGGCACTGCTGCACCTTCTCCTAAAATGTCTAGACAGCCAACAGAAAGCACCTTCTCACAACCAATATCATTTTGGGTGTAGTCAGGACTCCTGTCCTCCTGTGGGCTTTTATAGGTGAAAAGAAAATATAGATGATCAGCCCTGGACACTACAGCTTTTTACCAGCTTTAAATTCTCTTGAGAAAATATCATTGCTTCAAAAGAAATTAAACCTAGACACCAAAAGCAATGCAGAAAAATCGCTTACCAAAAAAGCAAGCATCTCTTTGCCAACACAGTAATAAAGCACCAAATGCATTCAGAGCCCATAAAAATCTAGCAGGTTGAGGGTTTACACACGCTTGTTTAAAAACAAACAAACAAACAAACTACCCTATATGTGGCTTAAAACACAACTACCATATATAAGTACGCCATTAAAGATTGAGCCATTCTACCTCAGGCAATTAGAAAAAAAAAGTGTCATCTTTATGCCTGCCAGCCTAGCACAAAACTCAAAGCCCAAGATTTCTGCTTGGCCTCGGCTGCAGCAAGGGTTTATACCCCATCCAAGGAGATCACAGTCACCTGCACATCGCCCCATTCCGGCTGCTGGCATTGCCACACACCTGGGCAGAAAGGCCAGGGGAGGGTGGAGAAAGGCAAATTTGATGGAAACACTCAACATCTGTGCAAATTAATGAGTTCAATTTAATTACCTCCCAACAGAAAGATTAAATAGGGTGCAACTGGTGATATGAAATCATCCTAATGGGTTCCACTGCTTGAATCCACCACTCATCAAGTTGAATTGATTTTTAAACAGTGGAAATTCAAACAACTCCCATGAGAAACTAACAGAATTCCCATCTCAATCAAATGCTTTGTAATAGTTACATATAAAATGTGATTTTTGAGGAGGGAGAGTCGATTATTTCTTCCCATTTCATTCCTATAGGAGACCTGGCAAATTGATAGTATTATCAGAACAACGCTGGAATACTAGCACGAACTGAGGATGAAAAGTGTACAAGCACACTATGAATAGTATTTTGCAAATAATTCAAAACCGCATTTTCTAATATAAGCAGTAGCTAAATATCTTGAGTGCTTAAAATAGCAGGACGGTTAGGCTATTGTTAAGTTCTTTATAATCCCAACCTTCCAGAAATACATTTCAAGGCATTCGCATAATTGCAAAGTAATTTAAGATAGTAATTAATTTATATTTTATAGTATGTTCCCAAAGCAAAGACTTTGAATTTCACTGCTAATTTTGAGTATCCAACTGAGCTACTTCAGGCGTACCTGAATTCAGAATGTGCCATGAATCCTTTACACAGTTTCTACTTGGGCATGAACAATTTTTGAGCAAAAATCACTACTGAGTTCAAGGAAGTCCTGATTTCAGAAAAAAAAGACTGTGTATTTTAATTAAAAAAACTAAACACTGTTGTACAAAAACAATCCCCATCTCTTCACACGTATATAAGAAGATTTCTACATAAACACACAAAATATCATACAGCTTTTTGGAGAAGGCTTTTTGCCATGACCTCTTAGATGGACTCAACTTCAACTATTTCCACTTCATTTCATCAGACAAAGATTTGAAAAATACATATCTAGAGCTGAAAATATCTATCTAGAGCTGAGATGCTGCCTGACAAGTCCTATCTCACAAGTGATTAATGTGCTGACAATTTGCCAAAAAAGGGTCTGTTTATCTGCTCAGTGGGCAAGCAAACATTTGAGAGGACAATTGGTATCTATGCAAGGCTGCCACAGACTGAGTGGTCATCAGGTGTTAAATAGCAACTGACATTTTAAATGAAATCCAAGGGCTATCAGCATCAAAGGTTCACTGAACTGGAGCAACTGAAAGAAAGGTGAAGGGAAGGGAGCAAACAAAATAGCTGGATGTCTTCTCGGTGGCAGTTCTGTCTGTTTAATTTTATTTTTGCTAATCAATAGCATAACAATAAAGCATTTCCAATATTGTTTTTGTGTAATTCTTCTTCATTAAATCATACTTGCATGAAAGGAACTCAAACTCCCACAGCTTTAGAGTGAGTCTCTATTCCAGGTGACATCAAAGACTAAAACAGGAGGGGAGGGGGGGAAAGAAAAAAAAAAAAAAAAAAAAAAAAAAACCCCCCCGCGCAATGTTAAAAACCTAACAGGGGAGGACAAATCAAATTACAGGAGATTGATAGGGGCTGGGAAGGATGCTGGGGTGTTGTGGAGGAGAGGTGTAGTGGCAAAAGCCAGCTGGGCCCTCTCTCTGGCATAATTTCCTTTATAAGGTGCTTGTGAAAAAGAAGTGCACCACGATGGACCTTTGTTTAGTTCAAAGGTTTTTACCTCTTTATTCTAAAGCCCCATTGTGAATTCACAGGGCTTAAAATATGTATCACTGTCCCTTTCATTTTATCCTTCTGAAAGAAATCAAAGGCAAATAAAAAAAAAGTTTTTTTCCAATGAGCCTAGTCTGTTTGAAATTGTGTGCTGTTTGTACATATGGTCTCTCCATATTGTGTGTTCAGGAGAATCTTTTTGAATTTAGTATACAAGTTGGGTAGACATTATACAAAAAACATCAAAAAAAAGAGGAGGGGGGGAGGAAAAAAAAAAAAAAAAAAAAAAAAGAAAAAACCACCCTGCGCAATGTTAAATACCTAACAGGAGATGACAAATCAAATGGGAATTACTGTGGTAAAAACATAATTAAAAACTTGATTGAAGTTAAACAGAATTTACATAACACTGCAAATTAACTTTACGCTGAAAGTATTCACTGGGAAAGCAATAAAAAGGCATTTCATTAGTAATCTATATTTAAACAATACGTACAATAGAGTTGTTCTAATGAGAAACGTAGGGTTTTTAATAACAGCAGTTTCCAATGGCTGCCAAGAGACACTGCTATCACTGAGATTTCTGCACATAAACAAACAATCTTTGGCAATGCCATGGGTGGATTGTAGCCACGAGATCCAGCACAGGTTGGTGCTCTACAGCTTCTTGCTATAAATTAACTGCATTTAAAACACTAGTACACAGCCCTGGGCTACCCATTTAGCACGGGCCGTCTGACCGCGCGTGAAGGAACAGCCTGATTTCGGCAGAACCAGGATTTCTGTTTTTCTTGAAGTTTTCTTTCTTAAAGAATGTATTAAAAGTTTTCAGGAACACACATCTGTCGCTACAGCATTTCGTTCCCATCTCCTTAGGGACACAGACTGTTTGCGATAGCGATGAAGAATCACATTGCAATCATTAACTAAGTCACATAACACAGTATTACTGGTAAAATAGTTATAATGAAAATAGTAATAACACCACATTAAATATAAACTACCCAAACGCATACCATTGATCTCCAAATGCTAAAGTCAAAACACATATGTAAAGAATGCACTATTACAATCCCAAGATGGAAACTTCCTACAACATACGATGGAGTACGTAAATTCCATTTATCCCAGATTTCAGGGGGAATCCAAAAAGATTCCATTCACTTAAGGATTTCTCACTTCTTCCTTATATCAAATACGTTTGGGTCTTTTTCAAGCCACAGATTCTTCACAAGTTCTGTTGAAAGTTTATCAGGCTTGCGGCAACAACCCTGCGTGGTCACCTTTTATAAAAAATCCGGTTGTCTCCTCAGGTCACCCAACCACAACCTTAAACTCGTGTCATAAAACCAATGGGGTAGTTTACATCAGTATCGTTTCCATATTTTTATGTTTCAAGCCAAGTGACAAAGTCCATCATTTCAAAAAAAGGATTAAGCTGCCTTCAGGTGCAGGCAGCCGCTCATTGCACTTGCTGACTAGAACTGGGTTTTCAACACTTAGATGGCAGCTCGGTGCTATCTCTACCCTTCTCTACTGAAAACACTTTAGGAAGCCCATCCCAGGCAACAGTGACTCCGAAAGAAAAATAATCAAGAGAAAAAAATTCATCAAAATCTTTGTTAATAAAAACAAAACACAAAAGTTTCTTCTGACAGAACACAAGTATTTTTATACCTTTCCTGTAGATATCTGCTGTGTGTTTTGGGTACTATAATGCAGTATCTAGTAAAACAAAGTAAAACCAACAAAAGCAAGATTTGTTCTGTGTCTTGGAATGATAAACATCAGAGAGCTGAACATGAAAAGGGGCACTGGACACTATGAAACTATGATGTTGAAATCGATGCTACCTTAATTAACACACTCCAGGACATTCAGAGCAAAAGACTTGATTTTCTCTGGTTGACATGTGTCCAGCTCATATAAAAGGACTTAAGTGAAATGGCTATAAAGCCAAGTGATTTATTTCCCAAAGTGCTCCCGACACAAGCCACAAGAGTAGGAATCAAGGGAGATGCTCTGCAGACTATCCTGGAGCC
>NW_008825162.1:4205505-4231133 GCF_000699105.1 Pygoscelis adeliae
CAGGCTTTCTGCTTACCGCAGGACTACTGCATTCACCGAGAGATTGTCTACACGCACCCTCCCCAGTTTTGTGGATCTGTATTTTAGGAATCAGTATTTTTATTTTTCTATGCCATTAAAAAGAATATCTTTAAACAATATAAGTGTCTGAGACGTTTTCTTATCAAATTGAGTTTGTTTGGGGTTTTATGTCAGTAAGAAAGAAAACAAGCAAATGGTGTTTCATCCTGTTTTGGCTGCTGAACTGCATTAAAAATATATATACACACACACAGAGATTAATTTCCTCCCATTTGTTGAAAATCTGGTAGATAACATTTGTTGAACACTTGTAAATCACGCTCGTTTTACTTTTTCTGTCCAAAAAACCACAAGTCCTAGAATTAGAGGAAAAAAGTAAAACCTGTATTTCTTTTTTAAAAGAAGAACAAAAAGCAAAACAAACCAGAACACTCTATCTTGCCTAAGCACATGAATACCAATGTCATCTCCACACATGGGGTTTTTTGGAGCAGAAAGGCAACAGCCAGCTTACAATGCTGATGACACTTGCTAACCAACAGTAACCATGATGAAAAGCAACCTCAAATAAAATACCATAAAGATAAGAGAACTAGCTGGAAAAGAATCCCATCGCATCTACTCTAGCAGCCACCAGGAAGAAGTATGCATGACATTATTCCAACAACTGCGCTAGCGACCTAAATTGTCAAGTTACATGTTGCTCCTCTGCTAAAGGTTGCACACAACTTCCAGATTCAAAGTATTTCATGCAAATTGTCGCATCCAAAAAATATCTGACATTACACGTGCGAGATGTGCATATCCCGCAGGCTTTCCATGCCATTGAACAAATTAAGGTCATCTTCCTTCCCACCTCCTGAGACCTGCACCCGTTCTGCTGTTACATCAAATTGCAGGAATTACCACAAAGCAAGCTCCTTTTGAAGAGAGGGAGGGGCCCGCAAATCTCCCAAAGTAGATGGTAAGTCAGGTAAGACGTACGGCGAGTAGTATGATAAACCTCACCAGAACCTCTCTCCTGGTGGACCAGACCCTCCCACGGGGCCAGCTTGTTGTGCCAAGGCCGGATTTCTCCAACTGGCAGAGAAAGGCGGGAGGAGGCACATTGTCCTCGGGCTCACCCAGGAGCGATGAGCTCAGGAGAAAGGAATTGCCCCATCAGTTCCGAGAAGAGTATCGACACACCAGAAAGCAAGCTGTGCTCAGTGCTTTTCCTTTTTTAACACGGTGTATTTATACTCAAGAGAATGCAGCTCACACGCAGTATCCACCCAGGTCGGAAAGACTACGCTCTCACCACAGAGGGCACAGAGAAAGGCCCGTGTTTCTAAAAGCCTTTTCTATGCTAGCCTTATTCTGTATCCTGAGGCCAACACGCAGTCTAAAGGGGATGCTGGATTTGGGGGCAAAAGGACGTAACTAGAGCTTGCAGTGGGGGTGGGAAATTGTGTTGCAGTAAAAACTACAGGCCCAGCCAAGACTGCAAGTCCATTGTGCTACACACCGTGCAAACACAGGAGCATGAAACTATCTTTATTTCAAAAAGCTTGTAATCCAATGAATAAAAAAAAGAGAGAAAACACGTAGCATTTTTTTTAAAGCTACTTATAAAAATATGAATGCCCAGAATACACCAAGAGATGGGTTTTGGTGAAGTTGTTGCAAGCTTTTTATTTTTCTTTGGACAGCAGCTATGAAATTAATAATACTTACGCTATTTGAAGAAAACAGTGACTTTATGTACTTACGTTTGGAAAAGGGATATTGTGGGAAAACAGAGCCAATGACGAGTGGGAAATTGAATATTCAAATATGCTTTTAGGACAACATGGCAGGAAAAAATTCCCCAAAACCTGTAACATCTGTGCCACCCACCATGCACAACGGAGGTCCATCCTCTTCTTCCCCTTCCAAGGGTATGCCACACTGGCCGGCAGGTAACTGCAGTAAAGCCATTAGCTTAGATCTGAAAACAGGATAGCTGTGGTGTACAGTGACACTAACTGCCATCTTGAGCTCGTACAGGGCCGAGACAGCTGTCTCTGTACCAATGGTACATTTTATTTCTAAAGCTGGATCAGTCCACTCCAAACCAGCTCAGCTGTATCCGTGCAGATATCCTAAACATCAGAAGCAAGCACCACCTTCCCACACATCAAATGCTCAAGACAGTCCTCTTGCATAATCTCAGTCTCCAAATTCGAGCCAACCAACACAAAGTACTCAGTACCTAAATCCATTCCAAGTGAAATTGATTAAGAAGAGACAAGAAACATAAGATTGCCTCCTTAAGCAAACAAGAGGACACCATGGGCTAGGTCCTACAGCTGTCACCTCCCTTGAGGTGACCTTATTCAAGGTAACTCTGTTTCTCAGTGAGGACAACGGAAATTCAGATCCAAACTCCAGTGGAAATTCTGTTTTCCAAATCAGGCCAGCAAACCCAAAGGACTAACAGAAGCCAAGCGTGCCCCAAACTTACCATTGGCACAAGCATTGCCAAACACTCCGGCTTTCTGTCCTCTTTCCTCTATACTGGGAGAAAGCAAAAAGTGATGTAAAAACTTTCTGCCATAAAGATCTATCCATGCACTTGATAATCTGAAAATATCTGCAACCCCCATTATACCTGAGGAGGCCCCGTGGCAGAAGAGCAGATTAGGGCACATGTATAACTTGAGCACACACATTTTTTATTATCTTAAACCCATCCTATCCAAAATGAGGACAGGGATAGCGGCACAACTTCTGCAGGAGGATCCAGTATAGCTAGACCTGCAGGCATACAGCAATAGCCACTACTGCAAATCCCTAAATAGAGAAGGTAACACAAATACGAAGAAGGTAAAATGAATGAAGGTCTCATCCAGTGAACTGGGAAGAACCCAGAATATAAAGCACGTCATACAAATCCTCTGCTCTTACCGAGTCTGAGCACTGCTGCCGTCCTCTTACTCAGTTCAGCTCAAAATACTGAGCATCTCCAGCAATGTGCCAAGTCCTCTCAGCACCAACCGATTTCCAGAGGACCTCAGAGAAACTACCCAGGACTCCGCAGTGCCCAAACTCTGCGTCAGTATCGGTGCCTATCTATTCCCCCTTTACCTTGCCCGTGGCTTAGTTCACACGAGCACTTCTCGTCACTGCAGGCAGCACTTCATGAAGTCAAAGTTCTCTGCAGACAGCTGCTTGCAACTAACTCCACGTGTGCACAAGGAGCGAGGTCAGGAGCCGCCCTCATCTACATACAGCTGTCTGTCCAAATCGTACGTCTGCAGGCAAAGGTAGGCTTTCCAAAAAAGTAGACAGCAGCAGAAATGAAGAGTCTAGACTAAAGATACTCTTGAACTAGATCCTGACCAAGACCAAGGGACTCTGCCCTGAAACATGGCCAGGCTCGGCATGGCATCCCGGAACGGAGCAAACGCTTCCCTCTTCCTCATAATCCAAGAGCTCAGCAATACTACTGCAACACAGCAGCCATGGCAGCCACAGACACCATTTAGGTGGAAAACCAGAATATACGTGAAAGTGCAAACCAAGTGCTTTTGTAATTTTTTATAAGAGGAAGAAGGCTTTACCTTTCAGCCACGCAGCATTTAGCATTTAATACTACTTGTTTGTTTTGAGTCACTTGCCAGACACTGTTGGCAAAACAAGCAAGTTGAAGACAAATGGATCTCACACATTTAAAAAAAAAAAAAAAAGTTTTCCATTAAAAATCTAAGTTGTGGGTTGGAAGTACTGACAGAAAACCAAAAACTGTTCCTTCAAAAGACAGATCTATCTCTATCTTTCTGTGCAGATAATCTGTATTTTCATTTAGTGACATGTTGCACAGCGAAGAATTTTTCAGAAGCTGAGAAAGACTGATTTAACTCACTGGCCAGATTTTACTCAAGAAAAACAAAGAGTAATCTGTCATCTTTGAAACTCCTAGTCACTGTTAGAGGGAGAGACCAGTAATTTTAGCTGAGCATACAAAGCTTTTGCTGTCTCTCTCCCCAACCCAGCCTCAGAATCATCTCACGCAACAGCCACCTCCAAAACTGTACTCTGACCTGCCATTAAGTTCTTTAGTCGTTATGAATTAGGTCTGAGACTTTTTGTTTTACTGACGCTCTATGTACATCTGTGCACATGAGAGCATACACGACTACATGCATATTGTGTGGATTTATTTTAGACAACACTTACAAACACAAAAAATACATTAATGACGTGGCAGAAACCTCTTGTAAATGCTCTCTTCCCACTTCCAGCAAGCTTACTGGAAACAACATCAACTCAGCAGTCCTTGGGAAGTGAGAGTATGAGTTAGCACATGTTAGCTAATTCAACAGGTCTTCTACAAATCTAATAATTATACTCAATGTCATATACAAAGGTCATCATGAAATTCTTTACAGTTTTGTATTTCAACAGATTAATATTCAGCAGTAATTTAGTTAATATAAGGACTAATACCACAACATTAATTACCTCCAAACAGCAACACTGCACAGATTTTAACAGGGTGCGTTGGAAGCCATACATTATTTAAACTAGCGCGCGCACACTTTGGCCACTTTTAGATCATGTTATGTATTTTAAAAGGAAAAAAAATTCCAAATCTAACAGTCTCTTTTAGTACTCTGAGTCAAAAGAAATGGGACGTAGTTGAAAAGCTGAACAGTTTCCAGTTGCAAGAGAAGAGGAAGCAAGAACTGTAACTGAGGTTGGAAAACAGTGACGCAGCCAGCTAGAGCAACGACACAACAGGGCAGTTTGCATAAAAACTAAGACTGAGCCAAAAAACTCTTAAAAGGCATTACTACACGGTTATAACATCGCAACAGAGCGCCGTCATGATCTAGTAAGAGGGCCTCAAGTTTTACTATGGCTGCAACAGAAGAAGGGGCTACTTATCCCATCTGGTTTCCCACCTCTAATCTGCAGGCCAGGTTGACAAACCATAACTGACAGAAATGCCACACGAGATGAAGCAGTGACTACTACGGCACAGACCACAAAAGGCTGGCTTGCTTATGAAAAGGGGAAGAAGAAAAGAAAAAAAAAACGTTGGCATCATTGCTTAGACTTAAAAAAAAGCCGGTGCCATTAAAAGGCAAGGCATAAGGGAGTACCTGGAGACCCAAGGATGCAAGATTGCTTTAAAGCAAAAAAAGGATAAACCTATTGCCTCCCAATTTCAAGCGTGTTTCAAACTTTGACCCTCTGAGCTTACAAAATCATATCCAGATCCATTCGCTTCAGGGTTTGCACTGACAGGCTGAAAAAAAAAATAAAATGTCCCTTCCCTCTCATTGGGCCCAGCACTTAAATATTTAAGAGACCTGAAAAACGCATCCAACATCCACAAAATCATGCAACATTGATCTCAACCTTCTGGAAGTGGAGGAGAGAGTCTCCTAGCTGGTATACAAACAGCAAACTGAAACAGCATCCCACCGGCACAACACTGCCATATTGGTCTTGTTCCTTACGAAGCAGTCATGGAATTGAATTTAAAAAGAAACCTGATACACCAAGCAACTGCTAGCAATGGTTTAATTTTCATACAGGACAATAAAAATAAAAAAATCCCGATTTCATTTTTTCCAGTTGCACAACAGTTGGATGGAAGGAAGCCTTGGCCCCAGCAGAAGACACATTGTCTTGCTGACCCCCCCCCCCCCGAGGGATGGAGGTGCAGAAGGTTCATGTGGGCGGGGGGCAAGGGGATGGTGCCGCGTGGGGGACTTTGGGAACAGGGAGAGAAACTTGGCTTTCTCAGACCAGATGGGTTTACCACATTGAGTTCAAGCCTGATGGCACAGCTGCAAGTTATAAATGTCGAGCAAGTGGCATCCCCTCCGGGCTGCCAAATTCCAGGCAATTAGAGCTAGCAGCGCCCTCAGCTCCCTGGTGGGTGCCTGGACAGAGGCACAGCAGCAGGGAAGAGCCTGCTAGAGGGGAGAGAAGAGCAGGGAGGGGAAGAGCGCTGGTTTATGGCAGTATGGTAAATCAATTGCATTTTTTATTTCCACTGCTGAATATTATTACGCTCTCTCCATGGCTTTTATGAATGTTTACCTTACACCATAATGCGTTTGCCAGAAATCAATAGTCTCTTACCCTTGCAAACTAGTAGCCAATGTCACCACCCTTCCACAGCTTGCAGATCAACTAGCGCTTCCCACTGCATCCAGAACAGGAAAACTGGTTTCTTACTTGTCGCATTTCATACAAATCTTCAGCTAGGAGAGTGGAGATAAATACACCTATTGCAAGGCAGCTGCCAACAGCTTTTAAAACAAAGCCTGTGTCTTAAAATATGCTTTTCCATTGAGCAAGTATGGAGGGACCATTACGGGCCCTCATTAAAGAAACAGCTCATACCAGGAATATGAGCATTTTGAATTGCCTCATCAGGATGTGCTAGGGATGGTTTACTCTCCAGAGAATTGGAAGGAAGGGAAAGATGGTCTTACACAATTCAAATGACAGCAGCAAAAATTACTATTCTAAATACAAGTAACATATAGAGGACCAATAGTGAAAGGTGATGCACATTTACGTAACAGTTTTAAACACGACAATTTTTTAACTCACATGAGAAAAAAAAAAAAACAGAGACACCATGCCTGTTATTAAGGCATAAAAAGAGACATGATACTCTAACATCTCTCAGCTTTCTCCACAAACTCTCTTTCTTCCTCTATCAGTCCCCTGCTGAATCATCCAAATTCCAGTCTCCAGCTTCTGCTCCAAAGCTCAAGCCAGGTTCCCTAGAAATTCTTGTCCTGAATTTAAAAAAAAAAAAGCTTATAATGGTTTCCCTCTTTGCTATAGAACCTCCAAAAGCAGCAATAACCTTTTTAGGTAACATCTGTATATCCCCTTAGCCTCCATACTCTTTTCAATTACACTTTGCTTGGTTTAAAAGTTTTCTCTGCTGTAAAGGGGTTAACAGCAATCTTTTCAGCTTCTCTAACTTACCTCCATTTACTGTTTATCCTCCTATTCTGGATCTGGCTTTCAGAGCTTCAGACTGCTCCCTCTGATCAGAAGGCCAGTCGTCTCCTGGGCTGCATCCAAAGCAGCGTGGCCAGCAGGTCGAGGGAGGGGATTCTGCCCCTCTGCTCTGCTCTGGTGAGACCCCACCTGGAGCACCGCATCCAGCTCTGGAGCCCTCAGCATGAGAAAGACACGGACCTGTTGGAGCGGGTCCAGAGGAGGGCCACGAAAATGATCAGGGGGATGGAACACCCCTGCTATGAAGAAAGGCTGAGAGAGTTGGGGTTGTTCAGCCTGGAGAAGAGAAGGCTTCGGGGAGACCTTATTGCAGCCTGTCAGTACTTCAAGGGGGCTTCTAAAAAAGATGGGGACAAACTTTTTAGCAGGGCCTGTTGTGACAGGACAAGGGGGAATGGCTTTAAACTAAAGGGGGGTAGATTGAGACTAGATAGGAGGAAGAAATGTTTTACACCGAGGGTGGTGAAGCACTGGCCCAGGTTGCCCAGAGAGGTGGTGGATGCCCCATCCCTGGAACCATTCCAGGTCAGGTTGGAGGGGGCTCTGAGCGACCTGATCTAGTTGAAGATGTCCCTGCCCACGGCAGGGGGGTTGGACTAGGTGACCTTTAGAGGTCCCTTCCGTCCCAAATTTTTCTGTTTCCATGATCTCCCAGTGGGCAGCATCTGAAACTGGTCTTCTGGTCCCCTGAACCCCATCCCGACTCATCTGCAACTGTGGGGGTTGCATGGAGGAGCTCTGCTGTGGCTGGCTTTCAGAGCTTCAGACTGCTCCCTCTGACCCTTAACAAAATAATAATTTAGCATCCAGGTGATGGTGCCTCAGGGGATGCCAGAAAAGCTTTAGCAAGAAGGGCTCGCTCGTCACCCAGAATAGAGGGTATCTGCTGTGGAAAATGGCAGCCCTTACTGGGAAGTATGAGACTGCAGGAGGTCCCCTACCCTACACATGCAAGTAAATCCCTTTTTCATCCCATTGACTATATTTTAGCATTAGGTTCCTAAGACTACTACATCAACAGGTGCTAAAAAACCCCAAGACTTAAAATAGTCGAGTCATCCACATGTAGTGAAGTAGGGGCTTCTTTCCTCTCTGCCGCATTGAACAAACAAGCCGAGTGTGGATTTTATATACAACTTCACCTAAGTAGCGCAGCTCCTGAACTTCTATCAGAGATGAGCTATAGTTCCTGCGTGCGCACTCAAGCTGCCTCGCTGAAGAACACCTGCCCTGAACCCAGTACAGAGATGACCGTACCCACCATCCACCGCCATGCTCACCACGTGCCATCCCCTCCTAAAAGCATCACTGAGCTAGAACAGAAACGATCACCTCATGCTCTTGCCCAGCTCTGTGGTAGGCTAGAAGTCCATCTGTCTACAGGCTTGCCTTTTCCTGTGACCCACCTCTGAGCACAAAGGGTGAATTGTAACCTTGCGGCTGCACCAGGCAAACATGGGGGAGGAAGCGCCCGCTTGCTGCTCTTACGAGCAGCCCCCACGCTTCCCCCCGCAGGGACTCTCTGTTGCTGTCTAATACTCTTCTGCAAATAGGCAAGTGCCAATTTCCACTCTGTTAGGACTAGTAAATTTTATGTTTGTAATGCCTGGTTGGTGAAAAGAAAATAACAGGCTTGTTCATGAAAAGCCCAGGGTTGGTAGTGCAAAACAGCGAGCCGGGAAGCTGCTTCGAGCAGAGCTCGATCCGTCAACCCGGGCTCAGATTATACCTCTACAAAGCCAGAAAACTGCTTCTGTGGGGGAGAGCCATCATTCAAACGACAGCCTGAGATAAACCACAATCTGATGACTGTCACAGTCCCTTTGACACCAACACTTACCATCTCCTAGTGTTTACAGACTAATCAGTTTAGCCTTCCCAACTGGCTGCATACAAGGCAGCTGCTCATCATGGCTTGCATTTTCTTAAAGCCTCCCAGAGCAGACACCCAGGGCTCTGTAATTTCCTCCTCTCCTCCAGCTCAGACTGCCCGAAAGGAGGAGGAGGAAGACAACATTCATTTTCACAATTCCTGTGTCGCAGAGAATCCTTACTCATTTCTAGTGAATGCTCAGGATTTGATTAGCTATTTTTAAAGAACAGCCTTTCATATAAACCTCAAAGTTAACAGTTACTACAGTAACAATTTGGTTGTTATTTCTTTATTTTAAAGTTAAACAAAGTAATATAAAAATATTTATATTACCGAATTTTAGAAAGGTTTTCTCAGGCATTGAAGTTGATATACTTGTAATATACACAGTCTTGTTTTATTTCTAACTTTTTTTTAATAAATAAATTACAGAAGTAGGCTTCTTTGATTGCTCAGAGCATCCAGCATTAAATGCTGGGGCATAGCTTTAGGCATAATTGTACTACTGAATTCATCAGCTGCCTAATCATCATTCATTTTGCATCTATTTCTGCTAATTAAAAAGATAAAAACTCCTAACAACTTTTACATAAATACTGTATTTGTTCTCCGCAAAGACACAAGGCTAATTTACCAGCAATTAACTGATTATCTAATTTTATAGCTGTCACTCCACAAGGACCAGCACCCAAGGCCACCAGGAAAGGAAATAAAAAGGCCAAGCAAAGTCAGTACCTGCTGTCACCCACTGTTGTCTGACTTGGGACAGAAAGGGTAACAGCCTCGGCCCCAGGCTGCGCACGCGGGCTCTGCTGGCCCCACAGCTAGTGGGGGTAAAGGACAGGTCCTCAGTGGAAAACCTCTCTTAGCTTCTGTGAGCGCTCAGCCAGGCACTAAATGACCCAGCGGGAGAGCAGAAACCTGCTGGCCACAAAAAATCTGGCAAGGGCACTACACAGAGCGAGCGCTCAGGGTGGTTATGCAGCCTTATAAGACCCTCTGCCGCAAGCTGGAAATTAACTTCAGCGCGCTCTCTCTGCCCTCCTCCCTTCACCTGAAGCCCAGTATAATGCAGACTCCGCGGCAGCATCCCCTCTGCTTAGGCCCCTGCTAACACCAAAATCCTTCGCATTCAAAGAACAGCTGACAGCATTTAAAGATCTGTCCTCTTCCAAGGGGGAAAACCCGGCCAGCTCTCAGAAGCAGAGGGAAGAACCGCCTCGGGTACCAGCTAATCCCTCCAGGCACGCGTGCCGTGCTGAGAGCAGAACCCAACTGCGACCGCATCCCCACCGACCGCGCAGACCCCCGGCGTGAGCTGAGAGCACGTGAACTGCAGCACACAAGAGGTAATGCAGAGCATCCTTACAAGGAGCAGCTTTTTTGTTTTTCTTAACCCAATTATATTCAGTTGAGAAATCAAATAACTTGAGGAAGGTAACTTTAACCTGTGCAATTTTAATGAATTTTCACCAATTTCAATGCACAGCTGTTGCTAACCTTGTCCTGGTTCCAGAGGTACATGCAGCATAAGCAGCTGTTAAAGCAAGAATGAACAAGGGTGACACCACCAACATTGGTTTTGTAGGCAAGTGCTGTTTAGCTCTCCATAAATTTTCTATTAGAGCATTAATTAGAGCCATTACCACTCCCAAACCCTCCGCTCCCCGCAGGCGATAGCAGGATAGGCAAATTATTTCAACAGGCAGGGATAGGCATTTAAGATCATTATGGCACCTTGGAATTTTGTCACTACTTATTTCAAAAGCAAAAGAGGAAAAACCAGCATAGTCATATTCACTTTTGATAACAGATGAGGAGTCACTTTTAAATATTCCTTTTTTGACCAAACTTAGCAACACCCTCAAATGGGAGAGGAGGTTGGAGGGAGAACGTGTTTCAGCTACGCAGAGACATGAAGTTACCTGCTTTTTTAATAAACTGGACAGAAAGATATAACTGAGTACTTGGTGAGGTGCAAGAGACGCTCATTTCAATATCAGCCTGATTCCTGGACTGAAAACTACACTCCGTACACAGAATATGTTGTAGCATGTATACCAAAGATTTAGCTGTCTATTTTTTGAAAAGCTTTTTATTCCTGCAGTTATATAGCTCGCTCTTTTGAGAAACTCCAGGGCAAGAATCTAGACTTGACCTATCAGAACAATTGATTCAGCTTTCACATCTACTCCTCTTGTCATCCTTCCTGCAACAGAGACTCTGCCACAGGATGGGCAAATTATTTTAGACCTCTGCTTTTCTCTCCCAAAGCTCCAAAACCTTTCTCTTGCCGTTTGACTGAAAGCAATTCCCATCCCATGAACGGCACGAGCAGCCTGCTCCCAGCACTCGACCAGGAGAGCACGTCCTGGGACGCAGCATGTAAGCACCATGCCTGAGGCATGGTTATTTGGCTATCACCAGATACATTTATTGCACGATAGTGGACCAAAACACATTATGGTCACGCAATAACCATACTGTGTTTCATGACCAGTACCGAGTCATAACATAATCCTCTACTACTTTTGAAGGCGTTACAGAGTCTGCCCCAACTGAAATTTTCCTTACGATGGGCTAAATTACCCCCTTGGAAATACAACAGAGACAAAACAAATCATTTACCTTGGTAGACTTCTTTGTAAGTGGATAACAGAGCTGAGAGGATGTTGTTGTTTGAGGAGTGGGGAAAGAGGTATTTAACATAAAAAGAGAATCCTACGAAGAACTGCATGTATAGACAACACTAATTTGATGCACCAGAAAAGATGCAACTCAGCATAACTCTCTGAGGAGGATCTGCCTAACAGTGCATAAAGTTAAGCATAAGCATGAATGCACCCTTAGTGGACTAAGGAGAAAACGCTATTTACAACAGCAATTTATTGTTCCATAGTTAATACAGTTGCTGAAAACAGTTTCACCCCGATAGGGAATAAAATCCACTGACACCCCTCCTGTACATGAATACCGAGGATACTGAAAAACACAGCACTAATTCTAAACTTGACTAAAATATGGAGTAAAGCAGATGCTATTTATAAGAGCCAACTTCTTTGCCTCCACTTGATACAGAAAGCATTTCAATGGAACTTTAAATATGCAAAATTAACTGAAAATAGATTTTGGCCGCTACCATTTCTTTAACACCACACTGAAATGTGTTCAAAAAGACAAAATGCAGCAGAATTAAGTATAGATTTTCATTAATATTTACAGAAAAGACAAGCCACAAACACTTTAGACAATATGCATTTAGAAAACACAGTACATTTAGCTGACTGTATAGCCCAACTAAGGATAGACTATACTCTTACTTTAAAACTTGAATAAGAGATAAAATCTTAGATATCAACTTTTTCAGACAAAACCTCCTAGACGATACAGAAACAGTCTCAGTAAGTTTATGGCTGAAGGAATAATGACTAAATTCTCATCAAGTGAGAGCAGATTGCTTATAGATTTCAAATCAGGTTTTCTCCACGCAATTTATTCTACGAAAATTCAGTGCATTTTCGAAACTTTAATCTAGAGACATAAAACAACAGGCACTTTACTTCATAAACTACAGCCATGCGCTGCCATTTAAAAGATACTGATTTATCTGATGAGTGGGAAATATACATTTGTTCAAGTGGTTATACCACTTCATGCTGATTTGTGCGTTGCAGAGCCGTGTAGAAGTGCTGGGCTGAGGCAGAGGAAGAACAGTTTTGGTACATGGATCAATGGAACTGCAATGTTCAGGGTTCAATGATTTCTTTCTAAATTTTAAAGCTAAGTCAATGAACGGTCTGGATACAGGAACGGCGATGTCAGACTCGAGCTCTGCCATACATTATTACATAAATTACAGCATGCTTTTGCACCTGCAGTATTCATCTGCAAAAAAAGTGATGAAACCCTTGAATATTCTTCCCAACTTAGTTTGATAGTAAACACTCCAGGCAAAGGCAGCCTGTTCCCGGGTACTAATACAGCCCCCAGAATGACAAAGGAATCTTGAAGCTGCTGGAATATAAACCACAGTGGTAAACTTAGGATTGTTTACATCAAAAATGCCTGAGAGATTGGCTTTATTGCCTTCTGGATTAGCTAAAATGTCTATTTCTACCTGGAAGCAATTTGAAAAGGTATGAAGTAAATATATTTTATCATCAAGCATCAATTCAGACCCTGATTTCCAATCACAGTACTAAATACTGTGTCAATGACCCGAACCAGAAAACAGGAATTTGTGATAACAGAATAATACAAATTTTAAGTTTTTGCTGTTCCTCTTATCACAAATGTTGTAATAATGGCTACTTCAAAAAAAAATCTGTCTGTAAAAAGATACACGCCTATTGATGGTGTTAAAATTATATTTTAGAATTATAATGAGATATCTGAATATACACATAGCTGATCAGAAGTAATAATATTCACGAACATTTTATTATGATATTCCTTAATGAAAATAGTTTCTATTTAATACCATTGTACAATTACAAGTTATATAATAGTATTGTTAGATATTATAATAGAGTGAAAAGAACAATTTAAACTTCAAGAATCTTTGCAGTAACATTTCATGTCACAGCATATTTCTTAATATCCTCATTTCATTACAATTATAATGTTAAAACTATAGGGTTCCCCAACAGTCATGTGAAATCCAAAAACTGTGGAAGGCATAACACACACACTGAATACTGAAAAAGTTTTCTTCTCTTTGCTAGAGAAAAGTGAAACACGTACACAATGGGCTACCTCTTCTCATTCACTAAGTCATCTTTTACACCTCTCCCGTCAACTCCTCGGAAGCACTGACTGGATCTTCTTTTGGACGTTGAATTTGTTCGTGAAATCACTGATGGATTGAAGCCAGTGGCAAAATTCCTACAGCAACTTAATGGGGCCAGAAATTTGATTCTTAACATGCATAATCTCCTCTCTTAACTTTGTAAGTGGCAAAGTCATTCCCAAGCATGAACAACTTTTCAAAAGCGGCTGACATCCTCCCACCCCAGCAGCAATAGAGCTCACCACATGCAATCATATACGGTGTTCAAACCTCCCTGCCATTTGAAATCCAACAATTAATAGTTACCATGGAACTGGTAGCGTTTTTGACAAGGCAACATTGCCGAAGTGCATTATCGACTCAGAGTTCATAATCCTTTGAAACGCATGCTTGGATTGCAAAAGAAAGCGAGCCATCACAAATGCATATGTTTTCATGCCTCCAAAAGCTGTACCTCACGGTATATTTCAAATCCTTTACATTTAGTGGGAGAAAGCAATTAAAGAGTTGCGGGGAATAATAAGGATTAACACGTACGCCCTTTATTTAAACGGACTGAGGCCCTGCAAGGGTTTTTTTTGCAGCAATTCATTCCAGCCTACAAAAGGCACAGACATCGATACCGCATCTTCACATTCTCCTTGCCAAACCAGACACGGTACTCCAATTTCTTCACTTCTAAATATATCCCCTGCCACGCACGCACACAGAGTGCACACACGTGTAGTCTTTTACCAACGGCTAGCCCCATTCCTGTACCAGAGCAGGCTGAGGAAGGGTAGCTGCCAGTCTAGGACCTGGCTGCACATGAACACTTCCAGTGATGGGGGCTCATTCCCAAACCCAGCCTGTGAAGAGCACAGTTTGCAGCAGATGGACATAAAAGGTCCCTGCATGGGGCTGCTTTTCAATCTGCCCGCTGTGCTCAGCAAGAAGCCGTTCAGTGCTCCTTCCAGGGTGATGACACAAAGCTGCACGAGGCAGGAAAAATCCCCTCCCGCAGATCCCCGCATCCGTCTTTTCTTACAGACACCAACCTCCGCGTTGCAGGAGAGCCCTGTGGCAGCTGCAAACATGCAGGGAGGTTTCCTTCACACAGCGAGGAGGGGTTAGGCAGGACCAGGCGTGACTTGGCTTTTCCCTCGAACTGTGCAAGGGGGAAACCGAGAGAGCCCTCGGACGCATTTGGACAAGGCAATCCTGCTCCTGGAGGCCTCTCCACGCCTTGGGCAGATGGCAAAACCAGCTTCCAAGCCCGCAGGTGCAGAAGCAGCAAGCCAGGGCTCTCCAAACACTCAGCAGACATCTAACATCCCCGAGCAGACTTAATGCTCTGACTGACTGCGTGTGCCGATAACCCTGTGTGTACCTCCCCAGGGGCTCACACTGCCATCCTCGGCGGTGTTCAGCTCAGCTGGTTGGAGATGCTGCTGCCCCTAGTTAATACAAGTCATCAGCTGCAGATCAGTGATCACTGACCCCCCCACTCGTCTGCAGGAAGAGAAAATGCAGGTACTGAGCCAGACGTGCAAAATCAGACAAATTAGCTGAACTCCACTAGCAGCTTAAAATAACCTGCCTGCCTCTGGAAGGGATTTGGGAGCATTCAGAGGACTCCCGCCACAAGCAGGCTGTGGGGAAGGCGATATGCAGGAAGAAGAGTGCTGTGCAAAGTGAGTTTCTCCGTGTCCCCATCTGTGCTTCACTCTCCTGCAGTCTTCACTTGGTGGTACGGCCAACCATGCCTCTGAGGACCACACCACACATACGGGAAAACATGGAGAATGCACACTGTGAAGACCCTGTTCTTAACACTGCATGCAAAATCAAGCTGAAAGAGTGAGGTTTTTGCAAATGAGACAATCGAATGGCTCGCTGCTGTCCATGCTCGTCTGCTGCCAACCTTGTGTTGGCTCTGACACTCGACAGACTAGAGAAACCTATTCACTTTAATACAGCAAAGAACCGACTCAGTAGGGTGGGGGGTTTTGGCAGTTTAGTGCGCCGATTCAGCTAAATAACTACCTGGTAAGAGTTAAAGGTCAGTAGCGAAATACTTGCCCAACTAAGAGAGCTGAACCTACTCAGGGGATGCAGTGGAAACACAGGGGGAGGAGCTCGATCATTCCCTTCGCTGGTGGCAAAGTTACATTGCTTCAGTTATCTTACAAAACTTCACTCATAAGCGCTGAGAGATCACCATCCCACAACTCTTTCCTTTGCCCTGAGCTGAAGTACTTCCACTACCCAAAATATAAATAAGAACTGAAATGACGTAGGTTTGCTGCCCTTACCTGGTCCATCCTACACCTCCCCTCAAAGTGCAGATCTATATTAGAACATCAGCTAAGGTGTTTATGTATCACCTTGCACAATAGTACCCTATTTTTACTCACAGGAATTGACTGACAATAGAACAGACAAAATTTTTCCCACCATTAATATGTTCCTTTGCAGTTATTTTAACCTCTTAACTCTTCTCCTATAGACCAATACACTTGGAATAGCTAAACCTTTTTGTACCTGGTATTTCCCAACCTGCAGTTCTTAAACTCTGTCCAATTCTGCCTGTTTCCTTTGCTGAAATGGCTGACAAGTCTCAGCTGTTCTCTTCTACACATTTCATTCTTTTTTTCAAAGAACAGTCTAACCAAACTGGTCAGAAACTTGCTCTTTACACGTCTCATACATCACCACACGGTCGTCTTTTCTGGGTATTCAGACTGCAAAGGGGGATTAAACAAAAGTCTCCTGCCAGATCCTCACGTTAATTCTTACGGGATTCTAATTTCTCTGGGTACACTGAAGCTCCTACTCTCGGGAACCCCATGTAGACAGTGAGGGCAGGAGGGAAAAAAATTACCACAAAAGTCAGACCAAAATTCACTTTTTCTGTAAACTTCCCTGTGCTTTTATGTTCTTGCATTTGAACTTTATGTTGTTGAACAAAATCAGAACAACATTTTCAATCTAGTAAGAATGTAATCCTTTACATTTAATCTCAGCAGAAAAGCAAATCTTTCAAAAGCAAATACTTGAAATAAAAGGTGGTATTCTAACAGACAGTCCAATGACTTTTAAAATTCTGTGGTATTCCAACAAATATTTAGTTGAGAACAACTATCAATTTCAACAGTCCACTGTTAATCTTCCTATGCTTCCACAATTATAGTTTTTCCTTGTACAACATACAACATTGCATGTCTTACCGCCAGTGACAGACTGTCTGCACCTAGAGTTTCCAGTACGGGTACACCAGGCTTCGAAAATATAGTCAGGCTCAGAAAATATAGCGCATAAAAGACTCAGAGCATATAAAAGTTTGACATATGTGGATAATCGATAGTAGACAGAAAGCAATGGCCAAAAGCAGCCCAGGCTGTTGCCAGAAGGCACATGGCAGCCCCGCTACCGCTGCAGCAATTCTCCACATTGGCTAAACAAGAATAGTAGTATCAAGGGGAATGGCAGGCAAGGTGGGAAGTTTTCCAGAACCAGATTTACAATCCAGCTATTTAAATACACCTTGCGTAAGAGTAGATGAAAAGGGGTCAGTACAGGGACAATACTCTGCCAGAATCAGAATGTAAAAATAAAGCAGAGAGTTTGAATGTGAAGTACAATTAACGCACCGTTACGGACAGAAACCTTGCTTTTCCAATACCGTGTGGTTTTTTTGTCTTTTCTAGAAACCTGTAGTTCATTTGCCCCCATCTGCCCCTGGAAAGAGCTATAAAAATCTGTAGCAGCGGAGGAAGGAGAAAAAAAAAAAAAACACCCAACAAAAAAAAAAAGGGGAGAAGGCAGTCTGTGATGCACCAATTATTCTGACTGTGAGTTTACAAACGGTAAGCGGCGGGGTCAGGCTGGGAGCAGGAGCGCAGACAGCCCTGCTTTCTCGCCAGCCCCGCCACCCAGAGCGGGGCTCTCTGGCAGGTCTGGCGATGATCACGCCCTGGCTGGCGGGGCACCGCTGACCCCAGCAAGATTATTCTCTCTCTGTCACCGCGAGTGCTGCTCTTTCTCTGTCATCTCGAGAGCTCAGAGCCTCTCATGGCTACCACCGAATTTCCAGGCTGCTTCTAACTAAAGGCCAGGCTTAATGGAAAAGGCTTAGAGAAGCCAGCAAGAAAGGTGGGGAACAGCCACGACTGCTCTCACCAGCCACAAAATTAGTGTCTCCTGAGTCTCTCCCAGTGCTGTTCTTCAACTGAGGGTTTTTTTTCCACAGGGCTGCGAAAAAATCAATGATATTTGTGCTGCAAACCGATCATTATGACAGGGAAAGCTCTGCAATGAAATTGATTTGTTTAAGTCTAACACCACTACTTACACTCCCCCACAACTTTGGGGGGACAGATCCTCAAGATCTCAGACAAAAAGGTACAAGGGCTAAACCTCCTTGCTATGCTAACTAAATGAGTCTTTTCTATTTAAAAAAAAATTGGCTTCAGACCAGTTAAAATGAAGGCAAAGCAGCAGAGACAGAGTGCAAAATGGTTCAGCACATGAATGAAACCAGATTAATACATTTTATAAATTACATTCAGCAGCAAAGATTAAAGATTCTGATCTGTCCCCTGTGTTTTGTCCTCATTTCACCTTCTCACAAGTGTAGCACTTGACTAGCAATATTTCCATAAAATCTCAAACGCTAAAGATGGAAAGAGTCTAACATGAATATGGAAAAGAGAGAACCATAATGAGGCACAAAAAGCTAGCTGTCATTTTAACTCACAACTGTTAGTTAAGTAGCTCCTCCCAAAAGAAATCCACCCTGAAGTAAGCGCCTTGGTGGGTTTAGCAGATGCACCAGACAACAGACAGAGCACTGGAGCAGGAGTCGTCGAGAGCCGTTTTCTGTCCTTGACGCTACTGTTTTCGGCGTGACTTGGGACAAATCATGCCTCTTGTGAGTGCCCATTTCTCCTTCCACAACTGTCGACTCAAACTATGAAGTTTTGGGGCACAGACTGCCTGTTGCTTCGAATGAGCAGAGCGATTACCATAGCGGGGGTCCACCCTCAGGTGAAGATTAAGTACTGTTGTAATACCACTAGTAACGAATGAACTACAAGGGCGTCTTGTCATCTGGCTTATCATCTAAAGCACTGGAGCATACAACAGAGTACCCAGGTCCCAGCTCTTTGCGGGGAACAACACATAGGTACCAGAACTCCATGGCTTTTACTATCTGTATTTATAGGGGCATCAAACAGCAGACACCAACTAAGAGCACAGACACGTTCCAGCATTTGGAAGCAGGACAGTACACACACCAAAGTGTTGCACGCGATTAACAGATACAGCACGCATCTGAATGGCGTCTACCTACTTGACTCACAGGAGCAAACAAGTACAAGTCCAGGCACATGTGCGATTATAGGTACAAAAATCCTCAAAACATCACACAAGAATCAGACATCCATTTCACCCTCGTCCGCTAACTGTATTACTAAATCTCCCCAAATCCTAACCTGAAGCAGTAGAAACTTTACTACGTAATAGGATATTGTGTTACAGTTAAATAATGACAGTTATTAGTTATACAATAAAAGTTTAAAAAATAAAAGCCACAAACAAAACCCACCCAGTTTCATTAGGTTAAATGATCTTATCACACAAGCTTTGCCTCCACTACCATTAAGTAAGGAGATTCAGAGCACGTTTTAGCAACAGGGTGACGAAGCCCACCGTAATGGTTTGTTCTTCTCCCCATCTGTTCAGCTGCCCTCCATTCTGGGTCAATTTATAGTCATTCTTAGAGAAAAAGCACAAAATAAAACCAGAAGAGTGGATATTATCACATGACACAAATGTCTTTGCTAACCTTTTTTTTCCCTCCTATTACCATACTAGTAGAGCTCGAAGATCGTGCCCCCCCAACTCCTCAAACATCAGGAACATATTGTGCAAATGTCATCAAGTGAAGAAGAGAGTTCAATTTCCCCAAGAGATACTTCCACAAGAGAAAATGATAGACTTCATAACAAGTTTGCAATGCAAATAAGCAAGTTAAAAGCCTTAATGGTATGACTCAACACCATTTTAAGTGGGCAAAAGTGTTCTGTTACGTCCCATTGCTAATTTCTTTTTAAACATTAATTATACTCTAGTGAGAGGATTTCTGTATCTGCAAGCAGGTATCAGTGGCCTGTTGAAATAATCATGCTGAGGTACATTTCTTCATAAAAACAGAGGAATTCTTGTTCTATGAAGTCCATATTCATTGGTACAAGCGCATACATACGCATGTATTCATGAACACACAAACAATATCATATAGCCTCTTTGGTCAAGAAATTCAGGAACAAACAGAGTTACAGACATGCAAGACTATTTAATTTCTGTGTTACACATTATGTTTCTTTCAGAAGTGACTGGATTAGTGGACCCCTATGCAAGAAGATTGTTCGTTTTCATGGTGAGCTTTTAAGCATACTTAAGAAACAGAAGGTTTAAATACTGTGTTTGCAGCAGGTAAGAGTCATAGCAAGCAGCTTGGTGCCTACAGCTAAAGAACAGAGTATAATGAGGAACAGAGTGCAAACACAGCTGAGCCTCAGAGGAAATGGAAGGAGTTTCTTAGGGACAAACAGGAGTGCACAGAGATTTATGCAACTCAGAAATTCACAAAGTTGGATAAAAATCTGCTCTTGGGTTAAGCCTCACCTGCAGAAATACAGCAGAAAACAGCAAGTTGCTCATAAACTTTTTATTTCCATTTTTCTTATCTAGCTGCTTTGCATTTTTTCTATTTAGAAAGTTAATTATTCCAGTACTTATTCAAATAAAATCTCGCTTTCAGAGATTAAAAGCTTTTAGGTTTTTTTGGAGGAGTTCACTACAGGAAAAGGTCTAAGCACATCCAGCTCAAAGCTCTGGGTAATTCAGGGTCAAATAAATATATAGGGATCTAGCTTGGTCCTAGAACCAAATTCCCAAATACACAGAAGCTGACAATTTTCTTGGGTGATACACTTGCCACACATGCATGTAACATGCAAGTCCAAAATATTAACTAAAATGAATGCCTGAAATCATGACCTTATCTTTTTTTCAGAAGTTAAACTATTGTCAGACTGGATTTTGCAGCATTAAGGAAGTGGAAAACTCTGAGCAGGAGAGGGGTAGGTGGCAAACTCTACGCGACTCCACAGTTGAAACCAACATTTCACTATGACCAAATTCCAAAGGCTCAGGACAAAGGCGCCACATCTTGCTTGTTGTTCTATACACCATCCTTAAAACGTATGAACAAGAAGTAAGCTGCCCAGGTTCACGAGATGTACATGGGACCCCGTTAGGGAAGTGTGTTTACCCATGCTATGAAAGCTGAAGTAGCAATACCAAACGCTGGCAGAAGCCAATCAAGTTCTCCTCCTGTAGACCTGAGGTATATGGCTACACTGCTGTGACATGCCCATGTTATTCCCAGGACAACACTAATATTTCTGCAAAAGGTTGTGCTATGTGAATGTACCAGAGGAGGGTAGTATTTGCTTGGGCATCTCTCTATGGCACTCCATTGTGTTGCTTAGGAATGCCCTAAAACAGCGGATCAACTGCTGAACAATTTCACTAATCTGCATGTCAAGGATTTACTCAATCTGAGAAGTGTTTTGGTCCCATCGAGTCTGGTATCATTTTTTAACCTTTTTTATCTCCAGATGCCATCCAGTTTGGAAGAGTATATTGGGCAGTGAACCTTCCTCGGTTCCCCCAACCCCAAACCTTCTTTAATGTACTGCAGCGTGTCTGGTGTCCCATTTTGATTTCAGGATATTTGAAGGCATCTTCAACATACTTCTCCCAGTTGTAGGATTCCCCCCCTCCCCGATACCTTCCTTGAAAGTCTGTCAGCTCTCACTGAAAGATTAGGAACACAACACACCATTTGTACTTCTGCAGAACTCCCCTTTCCAAAGGACACTACCCCTTCTTATTCTCCCGTTTCCTCGTTAAGAGGAAAGCTGGGGTTTTTTGAAGTCTCAACAATCGTGAAAGCAATCACAATTCACAATCAAAATAAGATAAAAACTGGTTCAACTAATTCACCGTGCTATTTTCCTCAAACAGGCAAAAGCTAGTGGCATGCTGAAATACAGCATTCTCATCACAGCAGAGAATGTTCTTTGCTTTACACTGCTCTAGCAGCTGCAGCCCATCTATTTGTTTTATTTGGCCTTTTGAACATCTGCATAACTTGCATTCTTCAGATACTAGGTTACTTCTTCCTCTGGATGTGGGGGTGGAGAAAAGGGGAGGGGGGGCAGAGCCCTACAGTTTACCTGGTTTTGAAATCCACCATACCTGAAGTCAGACACACAGATTCATGTGCTTTAGATATTTTTGTCTCCATAGGAAAAATGAAGGAAAAAAAGAATTTTAAAAAGTAAAACTTTTAACCATTCACTCGTAGGAATGTATTACAAAATTACTAGTAAGAAAAACACCCCAACCACCATGCATCCACAGCTCCAAAAGCATTCATTCAGCCAACTCCCATGGCTTAATGGAAGTTACACTCCTGCGAAGAGCTAGAAGAATAATTAACAGATCGTCTCTGACCTAAAGTCTGCTAATTATTACAACTAAGCCCCATGGCAAGGCAATAGCACAGTAAATGGGCATAAAAAAATGCAGGTGTTGCCACAGATTCTGTTTAGGACTACTGCAACCACTTTGTTAGCAGAAGAGTGGGTCAAACACCACTACCTAGAATTACTTGCTTTATTTTTTTTATCCAGCCAGTACTCCATATAGGCTTCACTGCTTGCTCAAATGGTTTGTGACAAGTAAAGGAAATGAGAGAATGAGAATTAGTGACACCTGTGACAGAGGAAGCCAGGCAGCGAGCAGTTTGCAAGATAAAAATTTGCTACTGTTATTTGCCTGGGCGTATGAACTAATACTGCACCAAATTGCACTAGTTCCTACCTACGGTCATTATGAAAACCAACAAAAAGACGCTCTAACCTGAAAGTCAGTATAATCTACTGAAGGAAAGCTCAAACAGATAAACTACAGATCAGATTCAGAGCCACCATAAACAACCAAAGTTCTAGTTGATTCACATCAATTTATATAATTTGTCTTACAAGTTCAAATAACGGTAGTTTACCAATCCCCTAACACAGACCAGTAAAGAGACTAGGAGAAAAGCCTGAAGTAGGTTAGGGTTAGCCTTAGGGTAGGCAGTGCCAACTATCCAGGAAAGAAGGACAGGCCTACTGTAGAAAGGAAGAAAACGGAGCTACAGCAACAGCCGACATTTTCAGAAGCAGCCATGATTATGTAACACATCAAATTAAAACACATGTAAAAAAAGAAAAAAGTCATATTTCCCACTATGACGCAATCGCATTTGTTTATTCAAAAATAGGCTTTTACAATAGGCTTCAACTTCTTTCAAAGTTACACCTCCTTCCCAGTTAGTCACGAAGATCAGATTACAAACTCTCCGGCCTTTTTACACGTTGCAACACTCATTAAAAACCCTCTACCTACAAATCTTGTCCTGTCAATTAAACAGAAATCCCGCTGCCTGTTCATCTTTATACTAAGTACTAATTTTAAATTTCTAAAGCAGAGAAACATCAAACCAAAATTGTTTCTTAAGATGACTTATTTCTCATTTTTTCTAGCATTACTTTAATGAACAAATATAGCCCCCGAAAGAAGACAGCAACTGGATGGAGGTATTACAACTGCTCCTGTCTCTTTTCATCTGGCAAGAAGGTAATGCTTCAAACGTCTTTAATTTCCTATAGCCACAGGGGACTTTGAAGGAATCCAAAAGAAACTTCTAGACGCTACTGAAAATCATCGATAATTGCAACAGTCTTCTGGTTTCATCCATATTTACCATTAGCATCTTCTGTCACATAGGAAGAGTGGTTGTACGTGACATCAGGCATTTCAAAAACCATTTCACATACCTACCCCTTTCCTCCAAATAGCCGGTCTCCATGCACGTAAGAGCTGGATAAAGCTGCAAGAACTCTGAAGTAAATGAAAGAACATAGAAACAGGCCAAACTGTGATTCCCTGCGTCAAGGACATTTTGCTAGGGAACTGAGGAAGTAAAACCTATTACAACAACCTACAAAAGACTGAGAAAAGACCAGTCTCAGGTAAAGTGCCTGAAATTTCCTGCATTTGTAGTTAAAGAATTCTATATCCATGTAGATGTGGCGCTTAGGGACATGGTTTCGTGGTGGAGTGGGCAGTGTTAGGTTAACAGTTGGACTCGATCTTACGGGTCCTTTCCAACCTAAACGATTCTATGATTCTGTCTGGGAGAGGTTATTAGGGTAAGGGGAAAAAAAAATACCAGAGAAAAACAGATGGATATCCGACTACAGAAGCAATTGATTTGGACCATTTAGAGAACAAATCCGAAACCCACAAGTGGGCTGCTGCCTTCATCATGGCAGTGCCGGTCAAGCCCAGCTGTTCTCATCTGCAAAAAATGGTATCAATATACATCCAGTGTGCATTTCAATATTAGCACGAATGCTTTTGCACTACTCTACAATATATTACACTTACCTCTTTCTGAGGAAACTATTTTTTAATCAACTACAATCTAATCTAGCTGCGATGTCTTGATATACGAAAGGTAGGAAGGATGTTGAGTCAATTAGTTTTATTTTCTATCTCTTTTAGCCTGTTTGAGTATATGTAAAATACCGCTGAACTCATTTAACCAGTCCCTCGCTACTCCATTGGGGAACATATTATCTACACTTCTGTTAAGCACAGGCACAAAGCAGTTTGATGAGCACCAGAGTGCTACAGCCATTGATGTTATAAATGTTGTTTTATTATCACGGCAGCAAGTCACGCTATGAATTGCAATAAAATCTATTAACATTTTATTCAAGTTCACGGTCGTATTAGGTCAAGTGCTTGTGAATAAACTCTAGAGGATGGAGGACTGGCTTTAAGACTGTTGTTACCAACTGGTTACATTTTAGTAGATTTATTATTCAGCTCAAATTGTAGAGCTGTGACTTAATTTCATCAGGGATAAAATGTTTGTAAGTTAAGTTTGAAAAGACCAAGAGGGAGAAAAATAAATATGCGTCTATAAGTGTCCTTAGAGTCATCAACACCACATTAGATGAGGATGCGGTTCTGGTAACAGTGATGCCACACTGTACGCATGCCTGAAGTTACTTCAATTAGTAACCACATTTTGCCACACAAAATGCGGATCAGTGTTACTGATATAAGCATTTACAGTCTTCAAATATAATAACCAAGAGCAGATACACTTGTTCCAGATAAAGTTCTTGTAAATACCGTTATTCCTCAACGATGCGGTACAGACACAGCATCTGTATTTGTTGGATGCTGAATTTTAAAAGATTGTCAGCTCCTCGCAGGATAACCAATCCCCTGTTTTTCTGATCTTCATGCTAGCCAGTTTGAATAAAGTATTATTTAATGTAATTATGGAATATATTTCATAATACAAATATTCCAAGCTCTACAGCAGGATTCCATTTGTAACTCAAAGTAGTATAAAAACAAGAGTTAATTGCCTGTACAAATATTTCAGGGTAGTGTTTACGTAATCTACAGTACATTAAGTACCAGAGTTGTGCTCTACTGATAGGTGAAAGAACAACTTTGAAAAGCAACTGCGTTGCCAATTAGCTTTCAACAAATATGTACACAAGCTGTGCTCGCAGGCTTGTGCTCAGCTTCCTCATTCTCCCCACACTGCCTGCTTTTATAATGGTGAACTCCTTTCTACTCAAATACCCGGCTAACTTCGCACTGCTGGAACAAGGGAAGACGGCGTACTTTATTCAGCTGGAGTTGTAACCCACCCAAATTTCACAGTTTAAGATCGTGATCTTTGACCACAGCCATACTCCAGTCACAAGGATTGAACACAAAACCCTTAGTTAG
>NW_008825162.1:4231144-4235189 GCF_000699105.1 Pygoscelis adeliae
GGGGGGGGGGGGGGGGGAGGGGGGGAGGGGAATAAAAAAATTTTTTAAAAATCTACTATCGCAGTTAGTCCAAAGAGGACAAGAGCTTGTCTGTATCACCCAAACACATAAAAACATCCCACAAGTCCCAGCTCCTGTGTGTCGGTCCTCCTCAAGGAGGCTGAGCCAAGAACATGTACGCCCACGTGCATGCTCTCTGCAGCAACACCATGTTTTTGCCTAGCAGAGCTGTACACAAATTAAGAAACAAACCCAAGTTCACAAAACCACATAAAGAGATTAATGTTTGCAGTCTTTGGGTAGCTGCATGGTGCTCCACCCAGAAAACTGACTACTTTTTTTTTCTTTTTAACTGGGAAAAGCTGATTACCTTGGGCTGAGCCCTGCGCCTACGACACTGTGCTGCTTTGCTTTGGGTACCCAGATGATGTCACTCGGTGCTAGTTTGGGTATCACTGGACAACAGTGTGCAAATCCTTTGTTTTCGCTTCATAATTTGCTTTGTACATTACTACTATCAGCGTTATAATAGACGGGGTCTAAAAGAGATATTTTGCAATTAGCTTTCCAATAAATGTTAAAATGCAGCTTTCTGCAGTGCTTCCAAGTTTCGGCCCTTTTCATAAAATATGTTTATACACACACACCCCGCCCCGAAAGAGTTATTGCTGCAGTTACTAAGATGGAAATAGTCTGCAGAAACAGGAGAGTTAAAACAATTCTGGAATTCTGCTTCATAAATTCCTTTAACTCACATAACTTGTGTTATATAAATTGTAATTTTGATAATAAGGCAGCTGAAAATAAGTCTAGTCTTGTAAGTTGTGTGGGTGTATGGTTATGCTTATTTAAGTTTAGGTATCCACATTACTTTGTAAGCATATGTTTAAGTATGCTTTTGTGGATATATGGATGTGTGCATGTTTTGTTTCAGCATTTAGGAAAAGTGTCACTATGCCATATTGCGTAAAGCTTGTGAAATCTTTTTGTTAGGTAAAAGTGAACAAAGCCAGTTTTTCAGCTAGTACCCTCATCCTACTAAACTGGCTGAAGAGAGAGGAAGGAGAGATGGTGAGACATGAAAGTACAGCTGAGATCTGTGTGGCCTTGCTAGTGGTGATTTAGAAAAGTAACTTCTCTTGCATTTTCTATAAAGTGGTTCACATCTGGATACCGTTACAACAGGAAGGATTGCCTGACGATCAGTCACAGCCAGCCTAAAGATACCAACAAATAAACAACTGTTCCTTTGATTCATTTGTGTGTGACGGACAGCTTAACCTACTGAAAATCTGTGGGTCTTTTGTTTGCTAATGCAGCGTATGGCACAAATAAGGCCCCCTACTTTTTTTAATTATTCTTTTGGAAATGGACTGGTCTCAGAGGCAGTATGTAGCCCAAGTTGGGACGCCCATTTCCTACAGTGGCTTATCTGCCCAACAACGTTCGCCTTCCTCCAAATGGGTATTTGAACTTCTGTTGAGGGGTAAGAGGACATGACGTGCATTTCACCAAAACGATAAGGTAAGCTTAAATTTACATTCAAATGCAGCAGTACGGGAAAAAAAACTCGGACCAGCTTGTATAGCTCAGCACACGTAGCCTGAGCAAATGAATGCCTCCTTGCTCCTGGGTGCGACTGGCCACTGCCTCCAGTTAGGGAGGATGAGCAACGGCAGTTCTCATCCTGAGCCGCTGAGCTCGCACAGCGCAAAAGCTTTCGGCACCTCTTCACTTGAGAGGAGAGCGAGCTGAATATGGTGACATTTCCTCCAACAAAACCACATCTGTTCATGCGCCTTTATGGGGATCTTTAACAAAAGGGCTCCAAAGCCCAAGTTCAACCGTAAGTAAGGAAGGGGATTTGAAAACCAATTTCTGGTGCACTGCTCCCAGATTATGGAGGCCTCGGTATCAGTAACATACCCATACATACGGTGGGTTAAAGGACGGAAGAAAGAAAAAAGCTGAACACACAGTTTAGAATACAAGTTACTTGGACCGCATCACTACAGAATCAAAATAAAAGATTGAAAGTACATATGGTGAGTATACTAAACTAATTATTAAAGGAGGGCTATATGGAGAAAAGTAATTTGCAGGAATAATACAAGCCTCGTAAGAAGCTATGTTATCTTTACATCATTTTTTACATTTCAAATTGTGTGTATATATACAAACATACAGCTTCACGTATCATACTGCAGTATCTCTTAAGTAGTCAAGTTTTTTATTATGTCCAATTATTCACACAGTAAAATACGTTGCTCTGTTTTAGCTTACATTTAGATGTACATAATAATTATTTTCCAAACTTCGCTGTCCTTCTCCACACGCTATATACGTCAGACCTTTCCAATTGCATCAACTGCAGTTTTATTTCTATGTAATGATGGCACAACTTGTAAATGATTTATATAAAACAAGCCATGCACCAACTCCTAATTCCTCCAGATTTAAGCTGCTGCTTTTAAATAAAACATACTGGTATCCTTCAGATTGTATTTAGAATTACAAGTACCTGTTTTCTTTAATAAACATGTGCTTTCAAACTTTTTTTTTAAGTGTCATTTGCTTTTATGTTTGTGTACGTGTTATCTTTGTGATCTTTATCACTATTACAGTGGGCAAAACAAAAAGGGGGGGAGGGGGGGAAATCAGACTTAAGAACTATGTCAACATTTCCAGTTCCCTGTCATTCCCTCTAATCATTTAGAGCGATACAGCTTCTGGTTAACACTAAACATCTCGTGATATCGTTGAAGGCAGGGCTTAGCCCTATCTGTATATCTTGACATTTTTAAGTGTTGCCAAATTTCTCTTCTTGCTACCACAGCTAAAGAAAATCCTCAAATAAACAAAAACAACAAGCATGCAAAACTGATTTCACAAAAGGCCGGACTGGTTACTCGCTTGCAGACCTGCGCCTCCATTTGCAGTCCACCCCTAGTTGGGAAAGGTCCGAGTACACACAAAATGTCAACCTTGCTCATCCTTGAACGTTTTCCTTTATTATTCAACACATATTTATTATACGGAGCCCACTGCCAGAAAAGTCAGGCGGGATAACTGTGTGTAATGTAAGGGACCTTCCCAGCTTTGTATTTCAACTGTTTAGGATTTCACAGAGAAATACCTATCCCTTGTTTCCTCATTGAGAAACAAAGTATTCCTATAATTATGCAGAAAAGGGGAGGGGGGGAAGGAACCTTTGTTTGTAAAAGGTAAATCCAACAGCAAGGGAAAAACGCCAGAGAACTTCCTTGTACACTAAGTACGCTCACGCACGTGAGGATCTCTGAACTCTTCAGAGTTGTGTCAAGTTTTACAGGCAACACAGTACCCTCCCCAAATCCTTAACAGCCAGAAATGGTGCCAGGCACACTAACCAAAACCCAACGGCTCACCAACACAACCCCTTGCAACCCCACACCACTCACCCTCCGCAGAGCCACGACCGACTTTTCAGGCAGCACCCCTGGCATTCTGCTGCTTCCACGTTGATGACAAGGTGAATGTGGTAGCATGCCCTCAAAAATCACTTTAAAAAACAAAACCACCCAAAACCACACAACTATGTGACTCACCATTTTGACAGCCTGTTCCAGATCAGAAATAAGCTTACATATATTTAAATACATTTAAGATGGCTGTTCGCAAATTAAAGCCAGGGTTGCATTGATTTGGCTTCCTGCTTCCCCACCGAACCATTGTGAAAGATGGAATTACCTCACTGTAAAAATGCCGGCAGGGGGGATTTGCACCAAAATGGAGGCTGCCCAGGCACATGCTGCTCCCTCCCTGATGTTGATGTCAGTGTGGAGTATCAGGCACGTTTTCTTCTTCCAAACCGAGTCCCCCCCTCTATCCTGCGCTAGCAGCATCCAAAGAGGACCTTCCTCTGTGTCACACACAACAAGGCCCTGAAATGGGTCATCAGCTCTATCCCTAGCAGCTGCAACCCGCCGCCACGGTGCGGGCTCAAGGCTGGGGCTTCAAGGCAGGGGCCTGGCTGCCAGAACCCGGCTGCCACAAAGAAACCAAG
>NW_008825162.1:4235283-4248822 GCF_000699105.1 Pygoscelis adeliae
AATGGCAAGAACAGCAACTGTTGGTCACAAAGATTTCGTGTTCTTTCTATATGCAATTAAGTGTGCAGAGTGAACAGCTGATTTTAGCATCCTCAGCCTTCCATGTTTAGTTGCATTCCTTTTCTCCTACTTAACTCCTCCCATCTTAAAACAAACCAACAAAAAAAACAAAAAAAAAAACACACAGAAAAAAACAAGTATCTGCCTTTATTTGTAAGTCAGGGAAACTGCTTTGCTTGAGTTCCAGGACCCAAAGTTGCACTAAGTTTACTGAATTTTACCTGAAGCATCGCATCATTTTTAGACTGTTAACATTTATATCTGGATAACACTGATCTCTAATCATGCTAATTTTAGAACAATTTGAGCCAATTCCAAAACCAGGACAAAACTACTGAACCACCATAGATAAAGCTCAGTTAAAATCCTGTGCTGGCTTTTCTAAACCGGTATCTGAAACCATACACCTCATCAATATTATGGATTAATACCGACTTCTACTCTTCAGCTCACAGTATTTCTCCAGCTGTATTTAATGGTCATTACTACAATTATCTGCATTTTAATTTTTCAGCATTCACATTTTTCTACTACTCCCTCCAACAGATTTTTTTATTATTATTTATTTATTTTGGCCCACTGCCCTTCCTCACAGTGTCCATAATCCGTGGAGAAGAGATTGCTGATGGCGTTATCACAGGCAAACAGAATGAAGCTAATGGTAACAGGCACTCCTTGCTAGGTAATTATTATAGGAGAAAGAATGCAAATGAGCCCTAATCTGTCTCACACAATGGCAGAGGTCTTGGATTTGCATTAAACCTTTTGCAGCACTCTCCCAGATCGGGGACTCTGCAGATAACAATGCATCTGCAGCACAGGCTGCTCCTTCCACTCAGCGTGGTTATTAAATTCTGCCCCCAGCAGGTACAGTTGTCCCTGAATGACTTCCCCCCCCACCCTTCATTGCTCTGGTCGCCTCCTCCTTCCCTCTTCCCCCTTCAGCTTTGCTGGGGTGGGGGGGAAGCTAATTGTGCATGCCATTTGGCTTGATTCATGTTTACAATGAAGAAGCAAGCAAGCACTGTTTGGTAATTATAAGAGGGGAATGGACATCAGGAAATCTCTGTTCTATTCCCAGCTATGTCATTTACTTGCCAGGGGACTGCAGGGAAATAACTTTGCTTTTCTGTGCATCCACGTGTTCAGCTAGAAATATAGGGTTGACATTTGTAGTGGCCCAACAGACTCCTTCATTTTACAATGGCATCTTCAGGAAGCAAATGCTAGACTTTGCTTGAATCTAGGTTGAGCTCATGAAAAGCCGCGGTCCTTCAGAAGAACCTAGATCTCAATTCCCCATCTGATAATAGGTTGTAAAGAATGATAGTCTTTTCCAGCACTGTGTCCTGCTATAGAAGGACCTAAACTAACACCTGCCAGCTGGGGCTGTGCTCAGTGCCCACAAAGTTGTCTGCCCACGAGCAGATCTTATAAGAAGGTGGTGTAGGAATTATGTTTGAGGTGCTGTGATCACAGGTCACATAGCATCAGGGCAAAACGCCATTTTCTCAAACCTTACCATCTGCAGTGTCTTCCATTATGGCTTGTTTGGATTAAGAGCATGGGAGTCAAATGTACTGAACCCTTCCCTACGGAGTCCCTAGTTTGAAAGCAAACCTCCTTACCAGGATGCGAGGTGGAGCAGACTTTTTCCAGCGCAAGTACCTTCTTGAACACTCATTTTCTCCCGAGACACTTTTGTCAAGTGAGACAAAATACAGTAATATTTTATTTTCAAAATTGATCTTCAGGAATCAGAAATTATCTGCCACAAAAACACTTTTTTTGTCTATTGACGACAGAGACTAACAGACTCTCTATAAATGGGTCTATAAAGTAACTTCTCAGCACATAAAAAAACCCAACCAAAAACATACACATTGTCTGTGAGGAATGGTTTCAAAAAAATCAAGATGAACCACCAAATTCAGCTGTACATCATCACTACTATTCCAGTAGCACTTATTTAGTTTTGAGTTTATATCTGAAATACTAACCATATGCAAAGACTTCCTGGAAATCTGTTATTAGGCAGGTGTCACACTAATTCAAATTAAAGTAATTTCACAAATAATTAAAAAGATACTTGCTACCAAGTTATTGACATGAGGTATAAAGTAGCTACAGTTAATTAAGGTGCACTAACTGTATGGGGACCAATGATGTCTGAAAGGAAATATCCTTTTTCAGATTCCTTATACGGGGTGGGGGTGAAAACTGGATTCTGCAAGCACCATATGTAACTATTTTCACTTCTTTTCAACCGAGAATTTGGGGACTTACGTAAGACCGTATCAAACAACTTAAATTTGAGTCCTAATCACAAACGCAAACAGTGTTCTATGCCAGGCCTAGAGTGAGACACTCGGGGAACCCCAAGAGCCAAAAAAGATTCGAGCAGTCACCAAAAAACAGCACAATGACACATGACTGGATACCACCACTCTCAATTACACCATTCAGACACATTAATCAACCGCTGCATTTGCTCTGGAGACAGCTACATGCTTTGTTCTTTCATCTATGAGGTTTTTTCTTCCTTTCTGAATTTACCAATGCCAATACTGGCAAGCAGCTCCTCTGGAAATCGGCTGTGGGTATTTTTAAAGCCTCCGTAGCTGTCTAGATTGGGTAAATACTTCAAGTGTAGTCCCTACTAAACTATTGCCAGAAATTAACAAATGGATATTTTTTTAAACAATAGTTAAAAAAACCCACAGCTACAGAAAGGGCTGTAGTTTTTTTTATGCCATGTAACAAGTTAATTTTTCAATAATCAAAGTTTTGCTCATTTCCATCTCATGGAGCAGTAGGTGGGGCAGTGCTACTTCTTGATGCAATTACTGGATTATGCTATGCTTGTCTCTAAGTCAGACCAACAGCAGTACTGGGCGCAAGTATTACATGGTACAGTCATCACACCTGAACAATCAGTAGCTAGTTAAAAAAAGTACTTATTTTTAAATGATGCTTCGCCTCTGTTATGATACTGAGGTTATCTGAAAGGACCTTTTCCCATTTGCACTGACGCTTAAGGCCCTTGCCGCTTGGAAGGACGGAGGTGGTACAATGTTATGAATGAGCAATCTTTACATCAGAAAAACAAAAGCTGTCTTGCACTGATTAGTTCACATAAAACAAAGGAGATTTTCATTCAACTTGTTCATAAAGCTGCAAACATTTTCCCATGTAATCTTTGTGCTAAGTTTCCAACGCTAGAAAGCATTTCATTCGGAACACTGCAGAGATACAAGGGGCTATTTTTAAATTATCAAGGTACGACAGGTATCAGAACCTACAATTTCTTACATTTCTAACATGCTCAGGTCCAGATTTGTCACTGATCTCTAGGCTGCTCCTCCCCAGTGATCAGTTACTAACAACTGCCTACTGGTGGCATTTTTATATACGCATAAAAACCTTCTTCCAAACCCAGATGCAGTTGTAGAGAGCCTCAGATTAGAATCTCAGATGCTCACCCTCACTTGAAAGTCAGAGATTACCACACTGTTGCTAGACCAGCGAAAGCATCAGGGCACAGAAAGTCAGGCAGGACAGTCCAAACCAATTTCACTGCCACCTGAAGACACCCGACTGACTCTGCCTGGAGTGGACGCAGCTATCTCACGCCTCCTCCTGCCTGCAGATCTGGGGGGCTAGCCGCCCTGGAGGACGAGGAGCAGGGAGCACAGATGTCTTCACGGGGAACTACTGCTCACACCATGACCCTCAGCCCATCACCTAAGTCATGCACTTCAGGACCGCTCTCACATTAAGCATTAACTCAGCCAGTTCAGCTGTGTTGCCAAGTAGCTAGTCAAATATTTACAGGATTTTTAGAAGGTGCTAGATTAACCTCATCCTTTCAGTGTACAGACAAGGTCCAAGATTTCGTACTCTATTTTGCATACCCAGAAGTTACACTTTTGAAGCTTTGAGACTCGCAACACAAAGTTGTTAGAAAGACAAATCCAAACAGGAAAACTAAGAGGGACTCAATGCATACTGTAGACAAAATATTGGCACCACATACAGTGCTGGCAAGTAGAGCAGCATGCTGTGTTCCTAAGGGGGACAGCAAGTAAAATCCAACTCCTAGAGCTGGTGATTGCAACCTCACCTGAACGGCAGCTTTCCTTTTGTCAAGCTTGTCTCTAGGTCGTTTTGTAGTAAAGACAAAAATTGCCAGTGCGCTTTCAAGGATCTCAACAGCTTTTCCCCCTGCCATTCTCACCAGCCTTTTGAGAGTTTCCCTCTATAGCAGCATTCTCCGTTTCAGGGATTCAACCTTTCAACTGAAGCATGCGAGATCACTTATACTCTTGAACCGGCGGAGCTGCCAGCCTCCCCTTTGTTGCAAAGGGATTTACACTTGAATGGCGGTGGGAAGCGCAGTCTTTTAAGGAAAGGCTGGTGGGGGGAAGACAATTTACTTGCCAGCATCCTATTCTCAAATCACGTTATCTACCAGCTCAACCACTTCACAGAACTACAGTAACCTTACCGCATCAGTCGTTTGTAAGGAGTTTGCTGTGAGGTGACTTTTATGAACAAATTGCTAATTTGAGTTTACTTCAAAAAGGCTCTTTATACATAGTCATAAGTGAAGTTAATTTCAAGCCTACATATGGACGTTTACACTAATTTTATTTAGCCCAGAGTAAATGATTTCATCGCTCCACAAAGCTTCCTCCTTCATACATGTGCATTCTTTTTGTCATTCACTTAATCTAGGACTTTTTAGGTATTTCCTATTACAGCCCTGCATTGCCATGCACATCGTAGCACATCTGATGGCTTCTACAGCTTTTCAAGAGAGACACTGGGGAACACCACAGCGGCATAGACACACTGCTGAGCGCAGAAGATCATTTGAACAAGAGGAACGAAGTCTGCTTCAGTTTAATAGCTAGTGACATGCTGGCTTTGGCCCTCCACCTAAATGTATACACAAGTAGCACCTCCCTGGTGCATTTCTGTTCCTAAATTGCAAATTGGAAGATAACTACTGATTAGTTTCAGGCTATGTTAGCCGTTACCAGGCAGTATCATATTGCTGCCTTTCAAACAGCGTCACCCTCTTGTAAATCCACACAGGGTTTTTGTTTGCTTGCTTGCTGTGTATGCATAAAGCCTGCTATCTCCAAAGAAAAATAATAGCATCCAAAGCATGAAAGTTGGCAAATGCTAGTCTCTGTCACAGAGAAAGATCTGTAAAGAACATTTCTTCTTCTGTTTTTAAAGTGTTATACCTGCTTCTGATTTGATTCCATCTCCTGCATTCTGAACTGGCCACATGCTGAAACACACAGAGAGCACAGCCTGCAGAGCGCAGCAGGAAAGCCGGTGGCTTTGCCACCACCAAAGCTGATGGCAAACCACACTCCCCATGAAAACCACATGTGCCAGAGACCAAATATTTTGCATTTTGCTTACTGCTAATAAAGCTGCTTCACTTCATTAAAAGAAGCTTATCATTTTATCTACTCACTCTGATTAATTAACCTCTGGTTAAAATGAATGAGCACTTGATTTGAGGATTCTATTAACGTGACACCGGTGAACCACCACTTCCATCCTTTTCCTTTTATTCTCCATTCCCCCTACACCACCAGTGTCTTATTAGGCCATTTCGATTGACACCCCCAGTACCCTTCGAGCACACTGCAAACGCTTTTATAGAGAGAGATGAGGAAGAAGAGGTCCCACAGTCCAAAACTCATCCAAGGCTCAATTTCCCTGCTGGAATATACAGATGGGTATCATCTACTTCTCACTGTAATTACAATCACAAGCTTGGAAATAAACAGCGTGGAAAGAGGAGCAATCCAGGGAAATACACTGGGTTGCTGGGAACAGGGGAAAAACAACAGTACCATTAATACATACAACTCCTTTGCCTCTCCAGAATAAAATAATTTTAAATATGAAGCACAAACAGCAGTCAGTTCCATCAAAACCCCGACTTTCTTAGAGAGCAAAGAACTTTCTCCCAAGCCAAATACCATGTGCTGTATATGAATAAAGACAGCTTCTGCTACAGTATATGCCTACAGATTTCACAGTTGCATATTACCGCCAAACTCTCAATTTCTAGCAGCAAAAAACTTATGTTACCATCCTTTAGCCAAGCATCTGAAGATTGAAATATATCATAGCTGCTCATTTTGCTGGCAAACAGTGCTTCCTCCCTTCATATACCAAATTTTCATCTCTATTCAACTGATTTTATGAAGGTCACAAATACCCAAACACCTTTGGGAAGTAAAAAAAAACCACACCACTAACAAAAAAACCACAAAAAATCCAAAACCACAGCCACATTCCCTTTTTCTTCCTTTATCTTCCTTGTCAAGTTAAGCATCCATTCTTTTGCAACAATACCCACAGAGAGGACAGAAAGATCATTAGGCCTAAAATTATAACAAATTCATAGTTTGAGGGAGGAGCAGGGGAGAAGTTGAGGGGAAGTGGAAATAGAAGTTCCTGGGTCACCCTAACATTTAGGTCTAAATTCCTGTTCAGTCAGGGTAAGCCATAGGTAGAGTATTACCAAAGCGACTGGAAACTTTGTATTTATGTTACAAGCAATTCAGGAGGTCTCTCTCAAGAGAAGAGCCTGTTATGAACCATTGAGCATAAGCACAAGCCTGAAATTCGCGGTCCAGCCAGACAAGGCTGTATGTGGGAAGGCACCAAAGGAAGATCTGGTTTACATCACACAGCAGGGCAGTAAGTGGTCATGAGTCACTGATGCACTTCATCTGGCTTTTAAGACCATCAGCACTGGATCAAAAATGTTCCAGACCACATGTTACAAAGCACTTCCCAGTATAAATCTACCCAGCCAGTTCAAATCTGCACAGAATTTTCTAGACAAAGTTGCTTTATAACACAAGGCTTCCTGCAGGATCAAATATGTTCTGTCTCGCAGATGACAAGATGTTAGCACAGCTCTCTACTACAATGCTTGGGCTAATTGAACAGGAGTCTTCCCATGGGGTAAGCCCAAAAGGGATAAAGCAGGATGAACCATCCTGGCACCACCACCTGAGCTGTAAGTAGCACCCAGTCCTCCCAACACCCCAGGCAGCACCACATTTTCTAGACCTTAACCATGTGTATACCAGACACAGTAGAAAAGAGCGAAACAAAACTGGGAAACATGGTTTTGAAACATCAATTCATGATTTCGGTTCATACTTTTAAATACCTGCTTTAGGGAAGAAAAATTCTGCTGGTTTGGTTTTTGGGTTTGGTTTGTTTTTTTTTTGAACAGGCAAATTACTGAAATATATAAGGAATTCACATGCATCTTTGCATAGCTGAAGGATGGATGGAGCAGTATGCACCCAGGTGGGTTGCTCCCTAGCAGAAGAGAACAGTCATCGCTTGTAAGGAAATCAGGCAACAAACCAGGTCTTTTTCCATTGCTAACTTCAACAACAACATTCAAATCTGATTTGGGCCTTCCAGCTTTCTTTGAGGGACTAACAGGTAATACAAGCAAAAGGAAAATACCAAAACCTGCCACCTACACTGATACCCATGCGTTACACTTTGTTCCTCTCAGCCACTAATTATGCATTAGCACCACAGGCTCCTTCCAAGAACTCCTTCCTGCAGACTGTCGGTTTGCACTCCCACCGCTCTGCAGCAGGCACAGCAAGTCCCTCAAGCCAGAGCTCCTCCTAGCAGGCCTGCAAAGCTCCAGAGAGCATAAGAAGCCACCTCCATGCTCAGGGCAATTACTTACACACCAGGGGTGATGGCAGGCAGACATCTAGCCTCCGGAAGCATCCCTTCAACCCCTGGGAGCAGATGCAAAGAGGAGTCGAGCAACAATGCAACTGCAGTTTGTCACGATGGTGCAGCGGGGAAGGAGCGGAAGCCCCAGCACAAGGGAACATGCTACTCCACGTAGGACTTATTCCTAAATAAACAAACTCAGTTTTATATTCAGAAGTAGGTCTGTACGCCTCCAACACGACGACCGCGAGGAGTACCGAAAACTCCACTGCATTAAGGACAACTGAGGCAGGCAGACCATAACTGCTGAAACTGGAGGAAAGCCAAACGACCCAGAGCTAGTTCGGCTAACACTAAAGAACTGAAGGGTTTTAACCAGCGACAACAAATGGTCATTGCCATAGCTACACTACATGGGAAAGACAATACCTTCAAGCCCTCCATACAGATACAGATGCCCTGAGGCAACCCCTTGCAGTCTTTTCACCACCTCTCCCCGCAACCCTATTCACTTATTCACTTCGTGGGACCTGTGAAGTCTGCCCTCAGAAAAGGGCTGACCCAGACAACTGAAAGGATAAGAAAATTCTCTTACTACCATTTTAACCTAGCTTCTTGTGCCTAGATATGCCAGATTTTTACTCAGCTTCTCAGTATTTCTTAGACCTTGTATACAAAAGAAGAGATTTAAGAACAAGTGAATTTCAGCTCTGAACTCCCCGCTTCCTGTGCGTTTAAAACCAAAAGATGTTTAAAACAATCTTTTTGGAGGTACAAAATACGCATCCAGCTTTCCGATTTCCCCCCCAAACACACACACTACATAGTAATGAGATTCTACAGAGTCTAAACATAAAAATGACCTGAAAAACACACTGCTGGCATGGAAATTGTTTTTCTTCTCCAATAAAGTTTGAGATTTAAACCTTCTCCATATCAGAACAAAAAATTAAAACCTGTAACATTCATGAAATGAAAATCAGAAAAATATCAAAGGTTTCATTAAAAAACAAGAGAGCACAGGCTCATTGTTAACATAAAGTTAATTAAGTACTTAAAGGCCTTAAGCAGTGGTAAAGTCCTGATTTAAACTGGGAGATGGTTAAGGCTTTGCAAACTGAGGACTCTGGAAGAACCTGTCCTCCTCTCATACGGTGCAACGTAGCTTTGACAGACACTTCATTTTACCTAATACAGTCACTGAATGAAAAATCCTAACCCCAAACTTATCTCAAAGGATTTGGGGTTAAAAAAAAAAATAAAAATCCAAGACTTGAAACAAACACTTTGTTGAAACACTACAAAGGCTCAAGAGCTGTGAACTTGATTTATATACGAGAAGAGAAATACAAAAAGGGTAAGCTTCCCACTGACAAGTTAAGTTATTACAGGCATGCTGCTTAACATACACAGGGTCACCCACCTGAAATGTTAGCTAGCAGCATCACCTTCCCTTTGGAGATGGTTCAGGTTGATACAAATGAGACAGGAACACAGGGGGAAATAATGAGGGAAATAAAAGTTCTTTCAAAAGTCAGTGCAAAATCATCATTCTAGATGCACTGATAAGAAACACAACTTCTGAAAGAATCTGAACAGAGGTAAGGTTGCTTTTTCAATGAACAAAAAAATTTAAAGTTATCTTTGCCCAAATGTAGTTAGAGGAAATGGGGGAGGAAAGCACAGCATAAAGGCAGCAAACAAAACACAGCAAACTGTGGGCCACTAGCCAGCCTGATCTTTTGTTGCCTTGTCCCTGCCCTACCTCTCCCCTCCTTTCTATCCCCCTTCAACATTTCCAATCAGGGAAGGGGTATATCCTTCCCCGTCCTCCACCTTTCCTGAACCTGCTCTAGTCCAACACATGGGCAAGAATTTCCTTTTGCTTTGGTTCTCAAATTTCACTATCACATCCAGTCTCTCCTCCCAGAGCTTTTCACCCAGAGGAATACAGTCTGCATGACTGCATTTGATAATACAGACTCTGCTGCTTAAATACCATACATTTGCAGACAGTTAAAGCATGTTTTATAAAGGTACCATAAAGGAGTTTAGCAACATGCATTTCCTGGGCACGCAAGTCGCTGCAGCAGCTGGGAAAGGGACCCTGTCCAACACAGGGACAGTTTCCCTCTCCTCGCAAGGACGGAAAGGAGCGCACGGAGACAAGGTGTTTGTGCTGGAGCCGTTTCCAAACCAGTTTCGGAGGGACAACCCATCTGACATGTTGCAACTCGGGAAGCAGATGCAGGGGAAGGAGGAGGGCAGCAGCAGGCAGGGAATCCCCTCCAAGTTTCCAGTGCCGTGCAAGAGGGACAAACAGATGCATCCAGCCAGAGAGAAATGGCAGCGGACTGTGCACAGCCTCTCAGCTGACCCTATGAATTGAGCAGAGGCACTTGTCTCCGCTGCACATCACTGCGTAAGACGCGTGCTCGGAGGGAGGCAATAACAACAACTGATGCCCACGATCCTGCAAAACAGCTTGCAAGGCTTGTGCTTCCCTCAGCCCCCAACCCAGGGAGTTTGAAGGCATTCAGAAACTGTACAAAAACTCAGCTGGAGCTACGAATCTTAATAGCGGCTTTCCTCCACACCTGCAGCTCAGCCAAGCCTCCCACATCTCAGTGTGCCCCAAAAGTCTGTGTTTCAAAGGAATTTTACAGAGCCTTCACTTGTCTGGGAGAAAACAGGTTCAGAGGCCACAAGGCAGCTTCTGCGGGCTCCTCCTCTCAGCATGCTGCAGCATCAGTGGCAGAGGCAATGCCTGCCTGCAACAGCACAGGCAGCTGCATTATTTAGTCTGGCACCAAGGAGAAAAGCTATCATCCATTTTTAAGTTAGATTCAGGGAACCAGCTGGGGACCAGCGATTGCCATTTCTGAAGTGCAAGAGGAGGAGCGTAACCAGCCTTTCCACAGTAACAAAGATTAGCGGCCTGGAGTCTGACACTCCTCCTGCATTAAAAGATAGGAGACAAAGCGATAGACAGATAATTACATAGAAGGAGCCCTGGGGAAATTGCAAACTCCTTGAGAACCCTTTAGCTGGTCTGTATGTTTCTCCTTGTCTCTGCTTCAGCTGAAGGTCTCCAAGAAACATTTGCCCATTAGGTCATTAGCTTTATTGCAGAAGGTAGCCAGGCAGCTGGTGGACTTAGCTTGCCTCTGCACCATCAAGAATGAGATGGAGAACATCCCAAGGCACATTACCTGTCTGCAGCTTATCCTTGATAAGTTAGCGTACTTAGTCAGTCTGAGGGGCCTGACAAATGAACTCTGACAAATCTCACTGGGGCAATTTAAGACATTATTGCATCGCACTGCCTTCCCGAACCCTTCACAAAGGTTAGCACCACAGAGCAAATCTGGCAGAAAAATTTGTATCACGCATTGGCCTCCCCAAATGAGAGCCTAGCAAGTTAGCATAAACCCGTTCTCAGAGCTGGTTTAAGTGAAGACATCAACTGTGAACTGGAATGGCGGAGGTCTAGACAGGAGATATTGCCTCCACTACAAGGAGCATTAATGTCTATCGCAAAGATGGAATGGGAAATGACATCTCAAAGCGCTGCAGCCGGTTCCTAAGCAAATACAAATCTAAACACTGAGTTTTGGTACTAAAATACATATGCAATTTGTCTAGCAAATGACTTGAGTCTACTCATGCAGCTCAGGATGCTCTGTGAATCACAGAACTAATTTTTTGTACTTTATATATCCTGACACATAAATTGAATGTCTTGAAGTGGAAAGACGGACATGGATTACATGTGGATCACATGTAGTTATCAGGAGATAACTACAAAATTTAATTGCTTAGAAGTATTACAAAAAAAGGCACTACATTTGAACTCTCACCCACCACATTTTGCCCTTCTGCCCAAAACTAAAAAAAAAAAGTCTGGAGAGGTAAGGAATTGCTATCTGTTTCCAACTCTTCACAAAACACACCATTCAGAGCTAGAGCTGGGGTTCCAGCCGGTTCCTATCTTATCTGCCAGTGGTACAACCAGCCATGAAACTATGAAGGACCCCAGAGAAGACAATCAGGTTTTAATAAAAAAACAACAAAACAAAAAACACCCAACACAAAACAACACAACTAAACAACCAAAAATCTGTATTTATCTGATTAGATGTACATGTATGATAATAAGAAGCACTTTTTGAGACACAATTCCACTTTGCTTCTCCAGACCTAACTCAATGTCTGTTCATCTAAGCTGATACTCAAAGATTTAGTTCATCAGTCTGCAATGTAACAGTTACATAAGTTTTTCTCTGCAAACATTTAAAATGTATCTTGTCTTCTAGTTTTTCCCAAGGGACTGTATCCTGCACATAGAAGTAGAGCGAGAAGCACAGGAAGCTTCTGTTTGCATCACACTGTTAGAAGGGCAATCCACATTAACCAGAAGACTTGTCTAAACTCTATGTAGACAAGCTTCTTCTAACATCACCCTCCTTTCCAGAAGGAGCTGAGCAGGCAAGACACCTCAAAAAGCAGATAACAATTACCTCTTACCTTTCTGAAGAGGCCGCCGCCAATTAGCGCATTCCTGGAGCTTCTAATTCAGGCAAGAAGAAAGGAGAGGAGGGGGGAAAAAAAAAAAAGAAAAAAAAAAGGAGCAGGGAGCCGTTTTCTTCCTCAGCACAACAGTATTTCCTAAGGGGTGGAAAAAAAGAAGAAAAAAAGGAACAAGTAAATGTTAGCTTTCATGCTTTTTGAAGAGGCTACAGATTACAACAACTCCTTGGAAGTTGAGCCTCTCCTTCTCCAGTTCCAAAATACCAACTTGACCTGTCCTTTATTTTCTCCTTCTATCATCACCTTATCAAAATATGGAATATGAAGGTCAAGTCACCTACTGCTAAGAAAAACTAAGATGGAGTCATGTCAGAACGGCATGAAGTTCCACACTAGAACGGGATAAACTCCAGTTTAAAAATATTCTTGAGCACTCATTCTATTAAGTAAATATGCTTCAGCCAAGCTCACACCCACTTCTGTAAAAATTCAAATGAGCCACATTTACTATCAAACTAGTTGGCAAAAGGCAAATTACAACATGCATACTGAACATACAGGTATATAGTGACATTCAAGTGCTTGCGTACTCTTCCCTGCAAGGATCATACCTAGAATTATGAGGTACATGCAACTAATCATAACTTCTATTTCTTTTTAAGACAACTACTCTTTTTCTTAAGACAATCTATTTTCTTAAGACAACCTATTCCAGCTATATTGAATCTTTCAGTAACGGTAAGATAAAAAAAAATAAATATCAGAATGAAGGGAAAGGGAACCAAAAAGCCTTTTTGTGACTAAAGATACCATTTAGAAATCCAGCTTCACTCCCATAAAACCACAATCCCTCACCTCAGACCATATCTCTCTCTCTGCCCTACTCCTAACATGAATTTCAAGAGACTTACACAGACACCCAGTTTAATGGGCCCCTCCCTACCTCCAGTACCTGCCTCTGATGAAAGGCAGGAAAATCAAGTGGAAATTTTTTTTAAAGGGTGCATGCAAGACATTAACATATTTGAGGAAATGGCAATTAACGTTTTCCATGGGGAATGAGCAAAGGGAAACACGTCCAGTCTGTTCTCCATCACATTTTTTTGGCTTATATTCATACAGAAAACTCTACCCTTTTCTGTCCCATGAAAAACCTGAATGCAAGTTCCCAAAATAAGGAAGAAAGTCTGTGCTTCA
>NW_008825162.1:4248839-4272802 GCF_000699105.1 Pygoscelis adeliae
ATTGTCCCTCAAAAAGATAATTATCCCATCTGCTAACAGCATGCAAATGCACACAGATCCTAGTCTCCCAAAAGAGATTTTATACAAGAGGTCCCAACAGATAGGAAACAACATAAAAGACAGCACTCCCATCACAGCACCTCCCTCAAAGTCGACCACGTCTGTCCAATTCTAAATGGCCACAGTTCCTGCATTTCTCTAGGGGACAAAAGCTCTCTTCTTCTCTCCTCCCGTCAGCAAGACTTAAAGCTGCAAGAATAATTCTGTCCAGATTCCCCTCTAGATAGGCAATGATTTAAAGAATTCATGAAGTAACAGTGGCAGCGTAAATAAACAATGAAAAACTAAATAAAGATCACAAAAGACACACAGAAAATGTGCAGTAAGGAGAGAAAGAACAAGATCAGTGATTCAAAACCTCTTCTGCCTTGTTACGTTCACCCATAAATAGGCCAAGCAATAATCTGATAATGCAAAAGAATGGATCTTGACACAAAAATGTACCTGCTCAAAAACCTGCCTCCCCAACCTGTTCCCTAAAGGCAAAGCTTCCCACATTGTTTAATTCCACTTTTTCTCGATGTCTTACACCCCTCGGTCGCATTTCTGCTTTCTGTCAGATTTCAGCCCTCTTGTACTAATTGATGCAAAGCAACTTAAGCCAACACCTGGAGTACTCAAATTGCTATACTTTTTAAAAAAGAGGGAAACGGTGCTACAGCCTGCATTGTGGGAACAGGAGAAGAAATGACCCTCAATGAACTCTCCCGACATGTGTACATCCCGAGGCTATGCGCTAATCAATACTTACTGAGCAGCTCAGCACAGACCAGGTTGCAAAATACAAGAAAAAAAAATTTGTATCCCCCTCTCAACCACACACTAGTTTTGTATCCCTAAATCAAACGCACCACTTGCTTTTCTTTTTCATTATTAAATCAAAAGGATGCTTTAGACAGCATTTTTCTCCCTGCTAAGAGAAACCCCCCACATATATCAGGTGCAGTCAGCTAAGAATTGATATACTGGTTACATTTCAAGTGCTTAGAAATTTTACACTTTCATCCTCTTACTGGTAGGAGAAATCATTTAAAGCAGACATACAAGATTTGGAAGAAGCATATTTTTAATCAAACATAAAATCAAGAGGTGGCAAAAAAGAAAGCTAAGTGCAAAAACCTAAAGTTTATTAACAACATTCTCTGGGAGACAGAAATCTGTCATAAGTACCACTTAGGGATGTAGCTTTGACTCAATATCACCTGCCCCAAAGAAAGTGAGACTGCTCTGTTCTCAAATCCTCAGGCAAGAAAAGAAGAAAATAAAATGAAGTGAAATAATGCATTGCCCAAAAGTCAAATTCTAAGTGGAAAAACCTAGCGAAATGACTTACGATACCAAAAGGCTTGACTACATTTCTGGCAGGGCCAGAGATAATTTGTGTAAGAAAAATGTCAAAATGTTTTGGGTATACAGCCACTACAGGAAGGAAACAAACAGAAAACTGGGAAACACTGTATCGAAACCCAAGGAATCGTTGACATCAATATTAGATAAATGGAGAGGCATATGTTAAGACAAACACCCTCAGATGGTGTGTGACTCAACTTCTGCAGTGGATTTAGCCTAGTTGCTTTCCTACATCAAGCTTAATAAAAATAATCCTCAATTCCACCAGCTAGAGCTGGGTTTTCATTCTGTCTCACACTACGCACGCTGATTCTGGCCAGTACCTGAGCTGACGACTGAAACCTGGACCAAGGATCCTGAAATGTGATCTTGACCAAAAATTAATCCTTCTTTCTGGAGGATCAGTGCCAGATTTATTCCTCCAGCTGCACAATGAAAATACAGTGTTTTTTTCAAGGTGTTACCCAAATCCAACCCACTTCCCACAGTTAAACGGAAAGATTCTGCGCGACAGCTGCCAGGATCTAGTTTGTAATTTAATTGATCCAGAGACTTTTTAAGTTCAGAAAATAAAGAGTTTTGGGAAAGTAACTCCCCTCACTTCCAGTCTGCACCACACGACTGGCAAAGAGCTTGCTCACCTTATCCTGTCCGACCCTTGCCAGGAGCCCCCATCAGCCCTTTGGGGAACCCCTCTGTTAAAGGAAGCCTCCATTACACACAAGCAACCTGGAAGATTTTCTAGTTTATTAGATGTTCTAGCTCTACGATGTTTGTTGCTTCCATTAGAACAAGAACTAGAGAAAGGAATTAGATCAGAGCGCTGCTGTATGTAACAGCCCCCTCCCCAAACCGCGTTCACAACATTAAACGCTGCTCTGCTTTAAGTGGAGGGGGGAGTACATCATCACCACCTCACACAATTTATAAGGGCAAAAAAAAGGGGGGAAAAGAAAAAAAAAAGCGTTCTCAAGGTTCTTCAGTCTACATTTAACAAACAGCTACTTTTCTTCAGGTGAATTGCAAGCGTACTCAGTGTGCCCTAACAGAAATAGGTCAAGCTTGTATTGTAGTAAAAAATTATTTTTGGGTTTTTTTCCTGTTTATTTTTCAACCTCTCGATCGAGGAGGAGATGTCATAAAATAACTATTCCATGAATATCTATTGAGGGAAAAAATAATCTCAATTTCTCATTGTAAAAAACAAACAAGCAAGTGAAGAAAAGATTATAAAGATACCTAACCTTAACCATCATGATGAAACAGAAAAAGAGACCTTTTTCCGGATATATTCTTGTATGACCTGTAGTTAAAATGTTTCTCAGAACAGTACCATAAGTCTCTCTCACATACCTTACTAAAATATATTAGTCTATAGACTCTCTGCCACTAATGGCAGCGGCATCTCCCAAGTATTTTGGGCACCCTCCCTTAACTCTCAGGGCAGGACTCTAAACCCCGTGTTTTGAAGCCAGGAACCTCACCTCCCCCTGTGGCAGGTTCCTTCTCCCATCTACTTTCTAATAGCTACAGTTTGGACAGAGTCAGTATGAAATGAAACGTGCATGTAACATAGCGCTTACCTACAGCAACATAGAGAGAACAAGCTAGAAATAAACAAATTCTCATTTAATTTAGTATGAATTAAAAGCATATATTATCCATGCATATATGTGTGTGTGCTAACGTATACGTGTCTGTATACACAGAACAGGGCAAGCACTTCCACCACAAACACCTGTACTGGAGGGATTTGTGAAGAAACAAGCTTCTTCAAACATAAATACTATTTTCCCAGAACTGTATCTGCACAAAGACAGGAAGCTGTTCTCAAGTATCTATTACAAATAGCCATGAAAAAGTTATCAAAATATTGTTGCAGAAGCACAGACAAAGGATAAAAACATGGCAAGAGTGAATCAAAACACAGATCTTCTAAATAAATTTTCCTTTGATTTGCACAGGTCTTAGTGAACTCATGGCATCTACCCATCAATAGATGTCTAAATGTATGACACTGCGCTTTACTTATGTTAAATATAGTTCCTAAACAAGAAGCATAATTTTTATTAATTTCAACCACCTTTATTCAAATGCCAAATGTATTCTATTTCTATATCTTTATTTAGAGGTGTTTACACAACTCTCTTCTGCAGCTTAAATGTTATACCTATCTGTATTTCCCCATCTGCTTTCTTTGGATCCTGAAAAAAGCTCTTCCCAAAATGACATTTGTCCATGCAAAAATCTAAGTTTACAGAAGCACTCTTCATATGCATGCATTTAGATAACATGCTTATTAAAACATTACCAACCTATGCATGACATTTACTTACCAGTCGAACTGCAACGACCACCAATAACGAAGAAAAGATTTAATTTTCTCTTAACCACCAAAAAAAAGGTACATACCTAGCACAAGTTAAGATTTTATAGCCCATATTTTGTATGCAAAGCCTTGAGGACCAAACCCAGAGCACCCAAGCACAATGGAAGATGCTCACCACTTTAAAAATTTGGTCCCTTTCCAAGAAATGGGGGGAAATAATTTTTCAAAACATTTATTTCTCCCTTTTAAGCTAGATCTAGAAGGAAGCAGTTCTTTCTCTGAAAGCCACGCTCCTCAACCTTCCCCAAGCGACTTAGGTGACGGGACGCTGATAAACCAGCTCGAATAACAGTGCTGTTGTGAGACTCGGGACCTAGGACACAAGGGACAGGAAAGTCAGGTGCATGTCCGTGTCCTGGAGAGCAGCATCCTCCCGGGGTTCCCTGCCGGGGCAGCAGCATGGGCTCCTGCGTGCCACTGTCGGTGGGCCACACGCTGACGTGACTACAGGTACCTTCCCACCCAGCTCGGCCGCTGCTCTCTGCAGGGCAAGAGCAGGCACCCGGCTCTACACAACAGCCCGAAGGATGTGGGGGGTGGGGAGGGAGCATGCAGAAACATTTGTTTCGCAAGATCTAGGCTCCATCTTAGAAGCCTGAGTTCATATTTTTCTGTCTTATTCTTAATTAAAAAGAAGATACACTTCATGTCGGAAATCTGTATTTTTTGAAGCTTGAATCATTTACCCTATTAAACCCAAGCCTGTAATGCGGGTGTTATTTCTTAAAAACATACAGTAAATGCATTAAATTATTGATAGTCATTAAACAGGAAAAAAATTTAAACAGCTCTCAGCTTTTATCAATCATTAATGCAGTTTCCACTTGCGCATCTCACTGGGTTGCTATCATATAGCACAGAGCAAAGAGTACAAATCCTGAAGGCATGAATTCATTTTCTCTTGATGCAGAGTAAAAATATTCTTGGCAGCGGGAGAGAGGCTAAAACATGAAGCAGAATGGCTGAAAGGAGGCTTCTGTCTTTTGCAGTAAACAGGTAGCAATATGAGGGAGTGGTAATTTTAGGGACCGAGGCCCATCCACTACCCCTCATCTCCTGTAAGGGCCAGTAACAACGTCGTCAATCACCTCCAACACCCGGCAGCCTAAAGCAGTTACGGCCACCCTGAGAGTGTTTACAAATTTGATCTCTATTTGAAATATATGTTAATTCAAAGGCATGGGGGGTGGGGGGAGGAGCATTGAGGTCAACAGTAAAGCATCCAGCAACTTCAGCGAGACGAAGATTTCACCCCAAGCTGCTCGCCGGCTAGCGAGCCAGTAAAACAGATTATGTGCAGAAAAACCCAACTGTCACCAAACTGACAGCCTCAGCTCAGAAAAATGACAGAGACTGAGATAGTCTCTTGAAGCTATTGTGAACCTTTAGTGGGGCAAGTTATGACTAGACCTAATGTTTTTATCAGCTCTGAATGACTCTTGTCAATATGGGGAATCTGGAGACAGATGCCAATTGGTGGCACCTTGCCTGGCTGTGATACGCCGGCTACCAGTGAAGGGAAGCAAAATCTCATTTTTTGTCCATTTTATGCACAGAGCGAAGATCCGTCTTACAAAGCTGCTCTCTCAACTTCCACCCCCTGCAATTTCATTGAAATTCACTGGATTAAAATGCAGCAAAGAGGGAACACAATCTTCAGGGACAAGCCAGGTATGATTGCAGCATGCAAGGACCTAGCTGACCTACCTCTAAAGCAGCTACTGTAGGTGAGTCATAGCCATAAAAACATCAACATGAAACACACAGAAACACCAGCTCTGGCTAGCTTCTCAGCCAGTGAAACCTTAGCCCTGCAGCAGCCCTGCTACTGGAACCCAAATTAATTTGTTTTAAACTACCTTGCATCTGTTTAAATGAGCTGTAATAATAGCTCTGGAGCACGGTGCAGACACATCCAAAGCTAAACACAATGCTGAGGCTTTGAGGGACTGCTTGAGGGACACATGCCCACACCCAGAACCCACTTAGAAAGTACTAGCAGGAAAAACTCCTCAAAGTGTTCCACTCCCCATGATGGCATAAATTCCTTCAAAGAACATTTCTGTTCATGCAGAAAAAAACTGTACGTTAAAGATTTAGAAAAAAGTACAGAAAGAATCTTTGTCTGCTCCCAAAAATCTAAGTCCCAGGAAGGTTGGGGTTTTTTTTTTTTTCCTGAACATGATTCAAGAATGCACTGAGCTGAGCAACTAGATAATGCCAAATGTTGATACCAGAGCAGCCAGGAAAAGCTGCTGTCCCTGGAAAACATTTTTTAGCCTGATTGTTTACAGACAACTATGTTATAAAATACAAAGATATTTATTTCCAACCATCATTAGTGCAAATCTACATCATGTTTTAAAAAAAAACAAAACACACTACCACCAAAATTCATTTAAGAACAGGCTTATGTTTCATTATACTGAGTCCCAAGGAAGGTGATACAGTATTTAAAGTAGTAATACAAAAGCTATTACATCACTGAATTGATTTCGTGATATATCAACAAACTAAGTAATTCACAATCAATTTCAGGATAATATTAATCCTTATCTCTATATAGAACTGTAAGGGTAATAGCCCATATTACTAATGTAACACACAACCACTACCAGCTTTCGCACTGGTCCAGGAACCAGCATCAACCCCAGAGAGAAGATGCTCACCGGTCCTTCAGGCCGTAAGCAGTGTACCACTGCGCCAACCAACTGCGAAGATAAGGGGAAAGGAAATCAGGGCACTGACATGAGGCTCTTGGACCAGCTCCATGGCTGCCTGCACGAAGCCGCTGCCGCAGCTGAAAAAAAAACCACAGACTGAGCAGCCAACTATGCTGGGGCTGACACCCCCTCCCCACCACCATCGGCCTCTGAGGTGAGAGACAAGGAAAAGGGTCTGCTTTGGTTTGTGCTCTTCGTTCCTCAAGATACGTGTATGGAAAGTCCATACATGTATGGAGTTACGACACTGGTTTTAAGCACTTCCCTGCAGAACGTGTTGGAAATTAAGGGGTTTTTTTGTCCGAAAGTATTGATTACTTGTTACACATCCTTCTTGCCAAACCATTTTTTTTTAAGCACTTAATCGTGTTTGTTTTTGTTTTTTTTTTTTTTAAACCACTCAAGTTCACATCGTTCCCCACACCCCACCAAGAATGCACATTTCAAGAAGCTACAATTGCTATTATATTTTGCCTAGCTATAAAGCACATTAGCTTTCCAGTAAATTATCTGGAATTTTTATTTTGACACCACAATCCGAATCTCTAGCCAAAAGATGCGGTGCGAGTGCCCAAGTCCCTAGTGTTTCCCCTTCCTAACCAAAAGCAAGGCTTGTATGAGAAGACATCAGCAAAGGCTGCAAAACAAACCTTCTCAGATCCCCAAATCTAAGTCTCATGACAACTGCAGCTAAGTCTGATGGAAAACAAGTCCGAACTAATAGTTAAAGCCTTTCAAATTCTCATCAGTGTTTGTAAGGGATATGTTATCAGAGAAGAGAGATGCATCTTCTAGTATAGTACTGCGCGTTTAACTGAATTATCACAGATCCACACTTGAGGCTTAACTATTTGACTTCTATTACTTTCAGAGACAGGACCTTTCTGTGTTGGATGTTTGGGTCTTATACGGCAGCATCTGTGCATACACACCACCTGCCCCCCCTTTATTTTTATAAACTGATTCCATGATAAAAGTCGCTTAAAATAACAAAGCCAAACAACTGTCAAACCACCACTAATATGAGCTTTCAAACAGGTTTCCATTTCATAAATCATTTCAGTGTTCTAGTTTCACACCACCCCAGGGAAAGTTACATGCATAACAGAGAAAGTTCATTATCAATATGCAGAGATCATTTGGCAACGATATCTCTGCTAGTAAAGACTTGTGCAGAGGCACTATGATTTCAATGCGTTGCATATGCCGTACAGAAGAGCTGTTTAAAACCAATGGATTAGCTCTAGGTTTGCAAAATCAGCAAAAGACAACCAGTTCTGCTTCAGGTGCTCGGTCATCCACTTTGCCCTGAACCAGCGCATGGTGGGTGTGAGGAAGAGAACAGAGCATTAGCGGTGGGTACTAACTTGCTTCTTTTGCTAGGAAAGTAATTTCAATCATTTTTGGAAGATTTGCTAATGATCCCAAGGGTCTAGTAAGTTCAGAGACCTCGAAAATGGAAGACATTCATCTATTACTTTAAACTTGTTCATGCGCCGTGTTCAAAGACAGTGCTAGGAACATCATTATTATTTTCTACACTACACGTGTGTTTTCAGGTATTTGTTATATTAATGCTTCATATTATTTAGTAATAACAACTTACATTTTAACTACTTCTGATATTTTCTTTGCATCTTAAAAAAAAAAAAAAAGAATTCTCTTGGTCCGTTCACCAGTTCTGATGTTTCTTTCCTTTGTGATAGGCTTCTGCTATCAGTGGTCAATGGCTGAGACTCTGAATATTAGTCTCCCAGAGGAGGAAGAAAAATCAATGAACCATGATCTGGGTGTGCATATATATTTGGCTGTATTTCCCACCTCTAGCACATTTGCTTGTCCTGAAGCTCAGGTGGTCACAACTAGCTCTTAATCAATACTTTTCCTCTGGAAATTCATCCAAGAGCTAATTTCTCGTTACAAGAAATTCAGCCTCAGGAATTTAATCAGAAACCAAAGCAGAGGGCAAACTGACTGTCTCCAAAGGACCCTTTACAAGGATCATCTCCTGAATGAAACTCTTATTAATGACAGTTGTGCTATTCCTAACACAAAAGTATAGCTGCACTATGTGAATGCCTGATACAATGTGACGCAATTCATGACTTACAGTATATACTCCCCCCCGCCTCCAAGTTCAGAGGCTTTTCCGCAGCTCCTATTTCCCATGTGAATTATTTCCTCCTCTAATCAAACAATTTGAAATACTTCAAAATAGAACAGGAATAAATTGAGCGAGAAGTATTTAGTAACTAGTTATCTGAAGTTATAACTACAACAAGTATTTTCACAATAATTACAGCTATAGCTAATGTGAAACGCAGAACTAAGGATTCCATTAAGACGACTTCAGCTGAGCTTTTTCTGTGAACAATAACCGAAAAATGCAGTAGTAGAGAGGAAATTCAGGATCAAGGACAGAAGCAGGTAACCAACCCAGCAGTCAGACCCCAAAGAGCGTAACAGGTAACCAACTGTCTTTCAGCCAGAGGCTCTAAGTCCGTAAATAGCACCACGGCAGGAATTGCTTGAGTTCCCTGGGCTTTGTACAAGACAATTAGCAGAAACAAGGCTTACGTGGCTCATCCTGCATCTCCCATTTGGTTCATCCTTACTTTCACATGTCAGCAGTAATCTCTTACAAATATCAGCTGGAGTTTATACTCTTAAGTATTCCAATTAACGCAGACCAGACAGAACAATTGCATTTCTCCGAAAACGGCACACAAAATCCCTGGCTATTTTCCATGGTATCACCTGCTCCCTGCTCCCCCCGCCAGCATCCCGACGTACCCGTCACGCACCCCCACACTACTGCAAAGGTCTCGAGCAGGTGGGGCAAGGGACAGTCGATGGTTTTGTCACTGACATCTCAGAGACCGGTTTAGAATACAAAATTTAAAAGCTGCATTAGCCACAGGTGCTCTGTTTATGCTGTCTGCGTGTCAGGAGTTGAATCAGTGGTAGAGAGAGTTTTTAGATAGAAAGAGGTGGGAAAATTTTTCAACACTACCTATGTGATTTAGAAGGCCAAATCTCACTGCGTCTAAATCATTTAGATATATCAAAAAGCTACTCCTAGCCTTTTGTTGCTATTCTATTAGATGTAACTACAAACTATTACCCTAAAATTTATGCACAAATATCACTTGTCAACAGTACTTTAAGAAGAAGAAAAAAGGTGCAATTTTTACCAGTCAGACTGTGAGAGAATTTCCCATCACGCTGTGGCACGTATGTAAAGCTTCTCAGCAGCTTGTTCCACGACAATGGATTTGCAAAGCAAGAACGGAGAGGATTATTTGATTCAGCACCTACTCAAGTGGCCAATTCCTTCAGCAATCAATACTAATCAACAAGCTAAAGCCTTGTAAGAAAAATCAGACAGCATTTGAATCCTTCCTGCTGCAGCAAACCGGGCTCTGAGGCCTTATGGTCCAACACCGACACCTCAGACACTGCAATTTTGGAAAATCAATTTTACTTGGGATTTAAAACACACCCTATGCTTCCTTCCAAATGCCAAAACACAAAGCTCACCCTTTCATTGAAATTCTGAGAAGAAAAATACACATGCATACAAACAAACAACTTGGGTCTGATACCATCCATCTATTTGCTACTTCATACTTCAGCTGCGGAGAAAAGAGACCTTAACATGAGCACAAGGGACAGGGATTAAAATAAGAGCAATGCATTTTAGAGCAGGCCATCCTCACACACACACACAACTTTTGCATTAATAACATCAGAATTCTACTTTTTCCTATCATTCTTATCTATCGGGGTGAGTTCAGGGATTCTTAAGAGACATGAATTACATTGCTCTGACAGTACACATGAGGAAAGCAGGGTGTCAACACTTTAACAAGAACTTAGGAAAATGAGTATCTTTGAGTTCCTTAGGAAAAAACCAAACAAAATAACCCCCACAAAGGAGATTTAGGTTAGGCTTTTAAAAGCCCCTTCTGTTCAGTCGAAGCCCAGGTCTCATGTGCTTCTATTTCCTTTGGTATCATATTAAAACAGAAACCTTCAGATCATCAAGCAGACCAGAGGGCCTTTGGCATCCGTTAAGACCCCACATTTGGGTTGTGTTTTAACAATCCTGAGAGTTCTCTCTCATGTGTCTTTAAGAAGCAGAAAGTACACAAATCTGTTTTCCCCTCCGTTATACGGTCACTCCAAATCCCACTGCAATTACGAAGTAATTCTTGGCATAGCTGTACGAGAGTGACCAAACCCACATTCAAAGAGAATAAATTGGCAGGCAAGCCATGTTGACTAGGTGGAGGAGGAGAGCTGGGAACACAGTGTTTCCAGGAGTGCCACACACTTCGATGATAGGGTAGAAATGGGACGATGCAATGATCCGGGAGAACAGAAAGGCTTGTCTGTGTTTATCAGGGGACAGCTCGTTTGGATAACAGGAAGCATAATGACTCCAGGCTGTATGAATAGCCGGATTCAGAAGGAAGAGTACTAGGGTTTGGGATTACTAGAAAATAGCTGAAGGAAAAGGGCGATCCGTAGATGCGGACTGTTCTGCAGCAGTACGTCTGGCAATGAGGAACAGTCGGGCAAATGTGAAACAAAAACAGCAGCTTTCACAGAAGTTTACCTTCAGACCCGGCAAAGTTTGACACACTGACAAAACCAGGATTTTGTATTTTAAATCAAGCTTAAGAGCAATTCAGACATATATTTAAGCTACTGTGAAAAATATATGACCAGACGTTAAATCCTCTGTGCTGAGCTACTGCTAATCTGCTAGCACACCCGATGCTCAGTTCTGTGCCCTGCTCTTCATCCGCCACAACACATACAGAAATCATTCCCAGCAGACAGGTCATTTCTTTCACAGCCCTTTTAAGTCTGCAGACAAGTGAAAATAAATGCATATACATTTTTAGATATATCCATGTTTTTAAAAGTTTAATGTACAAGCTATACGTTGTACCTATTTACATGCACTTTACATCTACATTCACACTTGTTTATGCGGAATAAAAGCTCAACATTTTAGAAACCACCAAGTTACAGTTTTTGCACTAGGCAATGATGATTAAAACCTGAATATTTCATAGTGGTGAATCACACTGCCAAGTCTCTAGGGATCAGAGCAATTTGAATTGGCATAAACAAATGTTTCCCAATCTTCTGCTGCTTCTGTAATGAGTTATGTTCCAGCCCTGCCAATCATTTCTCGGAAGGCAGACCCACTCTCCAGCTTTTTAGCTATATTCACCGCTCACGAGTGCTGGGAAGGCTGTGCTTGCTTCCACATGTGCAACTGCTGCTGTAATACAACAGCAGCCCATCTGCACTTTGGACCTTTTGCCAAAGCCATCCATGCGCTTCCTCAGCGCTTTCCTGACCCAGGTCTGCGCGGAGCCGAGGGAGGGAGAAGCCTGGATTCGACAGAGCCCGTTCTCCCATCAGCTTTTATCTTCCCAAATCACCAAATAAAATAACTTCTAGATCAGCAAAGATGGGAGAAGAATGCAAACAAAGCAGTTTCAATCCCTGTACCCACATTTAAACTGGCTGCCCTCTAGACCCAGACTGCGAGCCTTTTCAAGCCAGCAACTCTGCCGAGCGAGTCTCTGGAAGCCTTCTGATCTCAAATGTTAACACATTCCCCTGCTGATACTAGTTTAACCTCAAGAGAAGAGAGGAAACAAGCTGCTACGCACAGATTAGAGCTGATGAGCAGCAGGTAATGACTGGAGCTGTGTCAAATCGCGGTTACAACAACTTTTTCTTCCCCTTCCCCTCCTTTTTTTTTTTTCTTGAATGTACATACGGGTTCACACACTGAAGTTTCCTTTTGAGCTTAACGTGCAAATACCTGAACTTCAACCAAAACTCTGCCAAAAAAGCACTTGTAGGGACTTGACTGAATGGCACAAGAACCTTCTGGCAAAAGTGGGCACCGTTTTGCTTGGAGTGTTCAAACAAGTACACTTGCAGATAACTAAAAGGAATAGGAAGTTAAACTGTAGACTATTAAACTCAGACAATTTTTTTTCTTCCAAAAATTGACATGACATTGCCAACCTGCTGTACGGTGATGTACTAATTCTACAGTTAATGAAGACATTAAAAATGTTGTTTCTGCATGAGCTAACAGAGCCAAGACAGATTTTGCTGATACCTAGCTTTGACTTTTTTTTTTTTTTTTAAATCTCTCAGCCTCTAGTTCTAGCAGGCCATTTTTACTTCTACCTTAAATGACCCTATTTAGAAAAGTATTAAAATTGCTGACAAGACACACTACTTCTATCTGGCATCCTCACTCCTATTACCATCAGTGGATTTACATTATCAGATTGCTGTTATTTTTTTTGTGTTTTAGCTTTGTATTTGGCCATTTCTTAAGGACCCCTAGCACAAAATCCAAGGTTCAAAGACTCTAGGCCAAAGATCCCAAACAGTGATGAAAAGCACAGAAGCTTATTGATTTAATAAGATGTAACAGGTGTCATCGCATTATGAATACAGTGATTCTGAGTGTATGCACATCCCAGTATGATGGCTCCATTGGTTGCAATTTAAGGAAAAAAAAAAAAAATCAAAATAAGTCTTCTCACTCATTCTAACACCACCAGTGTCAGCCCGTAAAATCATTGTATCGAGTACAGGAGTTATCAGCAATTTAAGTTTTGTTCATGTACACAGAAACAAGAGAAAGGAGAACTTGCAATGCAAATTACTAAAGGTAATAACCTAGCAATAGCAAGTCAACAGCATTTTTCCTTTATATCAGCTCCCAGCACCCCAAACGCTAGCAGCTGTCCGTTAATCCATCAGTCTTGAGGCCTCATAAGCTATCTCTACTCCTTGAGACTCTAGCTGCGCAAACAGAAGCATTGGTATCTTTCTGAAGGATCCACTCCTCAAACTGTTTTTCGTTCCTTTCTTCTAGTCCTTTTTATTACTAATACTATTTTAAAGTCAGATACAGGATGGACTATTTCCTTGATCACATTTTCCGAAGTTGAAACTTCAGCAACACCCTGGGAGAAAGCCCGAAACACCTAAATAAATCAAAACCACACAGAACGTGTATCCAAGAGAGCTCTGTTGTCCGTTTCCTGACAGATTCTATCTATCCAACAAATTACAACCAATTAAGTCTTTGCAAGGAAAGTTTTTGTTTACAGCAATGCTGAAGAAAAAAAAAAAAAACAAAACCCAGAGCTAAGAGGCATTACTCCAAATGTATTAAAATAATTAGTCCATCCACAAACACCACTTGAAATTGCCTTGGGTTTCTCCAAAGGACTTCAGTTTTGTTATTGTATGTAATTATAGTAATCAAGAGTTCCTAACCAGGTTCTGCAAACATTAGGTTGGTTAAAATAGAGAAGATTTAAGGAATTCTATTCTTTCTTATAACTCCTAGGTCCTCCCCTTCCATTTCATGCTCAAAATACAAACGTCAATTTTGCAGTCATACTTTTTTAAATAAATAAATAAAAAACCCTCAGTAGCTCAGCTGTTTATTCTAAGATGTTTCTGACCTAAAAGCCTCACATACGCCAAAGAAAAACCAAGCTCACAACTCTATCAGCATCCTACTGCAAGAATGCTAAAGTCAAAGCACAGCTTCTATATGGAAGCTGAAATTCATAGCCACACATCCAGAAAGCTTACTTTGCTCACCAGCCAGAAGGTAACTGGACTAGCAACCCTAAAAAACTAATTTCAGCATATATAATATTGAAAATGTGAGCCTAGTAATAAGTAAGTACTTGGAACCTTTATCATGCTTTCCCAATTCTAATATTTCCTCACCGTTAATCTAAAGCGTTTTGCTTTCAAATGATGAAGGCTTTATGTTCCTGAGAAAAACTTTAATTAAAAATACAGTTTAACACCTGATGATGTAAACAAGCTTTATTTTCCTTGCAAGGAAACTCTGTTGACATTGTTGAATACACAGGCACTTAAATTTACACATCGGATCACAAGCAAAATCACCGCTGTTCTGGAGTCAATCCTATTTTTGGCATTGACTTCGCTAGAACCCAGACTGCAAGTGTTGGCTGCATCAAATCGATAGTTTTTGGAGCCTCTATGTTTTCTTTCCTTACACAGTCTTTTAAAGCACAAGTAAGATGCCCTGACATTCACGGCTTTAAGAGAAAACACAAGCTATTAACATTTTCACTGTGTTAAAATTAATCTAATGGTGAAATGGTCAAATCAGAAAATAATTTTTGAAAAGTCTCATCATGATTACACGTGAATTACCGTTGATGAAAGCAGGTCACATCTTAATATTATAAAGGCCTTAATTCACAGTATTCCACAACCTATCAAGCGACTGCATCTTTCTTGAAGAGATTTCAACTGAAAGAGAGGCACAGGAAAGAAGCAGAGACCTAATCATCACCACCAGCAACAGCCACCCCAGAAGTCAGTAGCAGAACCAAGCACACACCTTATGGTCCTGCCTACACCGCTTCCCTGCACTCATCTGTGCAATGTTAATGGAATAATATATATTAATAGCTCTGTCAGAATCCAGTGCTACATTTCATACTCTCCCAGACAGAATGTAATTATCTCTTGGATGTAAATACTGCATTTTGATGCACATAACCCACGACACGGGTAACCTCCACTGCTCTTCAGATTTTCCTGAAAGCAGTTTCTCAGATAATCGTAACTGAATCAGGGCTAGGGAGAAGGGCAGGAAACAGTAGCAGCACATCTTGCAGAAGCAAGAAGGCTGCTCTGGGGTAAAACTCCTTTTGTATTACCTGTGTGTTCCCCGCACTCTGTTTAATACGGGCATTCGTCCCTAGCCTACATTCAAGAAAGCATTTTAAAGAATACACTTTTCAAAAGACTTTTTAAGCCCTCCCAGAAACTCTTACAGATGTTACGTTACAGCACTTCAGCACCAGGAAACAGGTTGTGGGTCCCAAATGAAAGCTAGTTTATTTAAACAGAAGGACTACATTTGATTTCAGATGACTCTGGAAAAAGAATCCAGAGAAGTGTTCTGCCACAACAGTATTCCCTGAAATTAAGGGACAGCTGCAGAATTAAGCATTCACTGAAATGCTTTGTTGGGTGGAACAATAGCTAAAGAATTATATATATTAAATTAAAAAACAAAAACCAAACAAAAACCACACACTGTCAATCTTTTTCACTACGAGCAGCATTTGTAAGTAGACCAACAGACTCCAATTCTTGACTTTCTGCCAGATAGCTTTTGCAGCGTTTCTCTCCTAAAGTTCTCTCTGAAGGTTAAAACAGGCTTGACAATAATAGTCAGATGGCATTTATCTGCACAACAAACTCGGTTACAAACCATCAATATTTATTAGATATAAATCTCAAGCCCTCTTGCAAGTTATAACAAGTTATATATAAATTAATCTTGCTCAAGATACTCATCAACATATTTACTAACTTTAACATCATTAAAACAGCATTCACCAAGTACCCCTTGTCACAGTCCACAGCTGTTTGCACTTAGCTTTCTGCACCTTAATCTTATATTTGGCTAAGCTAACGAAATTAATATTCTAGCTTCCTTTCTCTTCTCACACTTAAGCTCCAAGGCAAAATTGTGTCAAGTTAAAAAAATGTAAATAATAATTTATTACTAACATGCAGAATTTGCACAGATCAGAGGAAAACAAAGCATTTGCAGTGTAAAATGCACTGGAGGTTGTTTTTTTTTTTTTTAAAAAAAGGGGCAACCAATTTGGAAAAGGCTTTCAATTACAATTTAAACATTCAGATCTTCCAAAGAACAGCTGTGCAAACATTTGAGGAAAAACTACAGCAAGTGGTACCTTTAGAACGAAAGAATAGATTTTTATAGTGCTCTTCACCATTCAATATTGAAGTTTTACAGTGATCTATTTTCACCAGTAATTAAGTCACTACATGAAGAATGTAGAGCTGCAGACCAAGTTCCCTGGCTTCCCTTAAGCCCAAAACGAGGCAGCATGATATACTCACAAATTTCTGCTCTGCTCCTAAAATTCTTACACCACCAAAGGTATTCCTATACCAACCTCCTGTTAGGAGGTACAGAGGCTGCAATAAAAGCAAGCCAGCAGAACACCTGAGGGATTTCAGAGTTTAATTCAGCAGCTGATGATATTTAAGCATATGGTCAATGTAAGCACTTTTCTGAATAAGGACAAAATTAACATGTGCTTGACTGAACCTGAGCTCAAACGGACTTAAAATTTGACTCAAAACTAGCTGAATTAATAGTCACACAAAACAGACTTGAATACACTCCGGCTCTTTCTACACACTTAGTTTTTAGAGTAAGCAAAACACTCTGTCCTGTATTTTTATAGGTAACCATTAACATTCACCAATTGCCACTACTGATTTAATGCAAAATGTTTTTGAAGAGAAGCACACACCCCGCCAGACAGTCCGATGTTGAGGATTTATCTCCAGCAAATGGCTCAAAGGCAACAATACTCACTGCCTTCTTCCCACCCAACACAAAGGCTGCAATCTGTGAGATGTTTCTTCCGCAGGAAACAAATCCAATCAACCACATAAATTATTCTAAGCAATTTTAAGAGAAGTTAGGTAAGCTTTAGTGGTTTAATATCACAGTAAACCTTATTGAAGAAATAAATTCTAAACTTTTGCCCAATGTATCTTCTGATGCCTGTAACTGAGACATCCTTAACGCACTCCTCCAAGACTTCTGGAAATACAGTATAGACACACACACACATATATGTTCTTTTTAAAATACAGTGTAGGGGAGCATGCAGCGGCTGGAGGGCAAGAGCATCATTGTGCAGTGCCAGTAAGCTCAGGGAAACAATTTAGACACCTAAGTGTTATCTTCTGCTTACCAAGAATGATCATTTAGCAGTGTTTCTCATTCCTGAAACACCTAGAGAAAACTAAAGCTAAGTTCCAAGAGCAATGATTAAGCGATGTATTTTCAAAAGATAAAACAAAACAAAGGCAACTTCATCTTATTCCAGCCATTCTCCTTCTTGGAGAAATTTGAAGTTTTAAAGTCTCTTCGCTTGTTCCTATTTTGTCTTTCCATCTCAAAAAGATATGAAAATCGGTTGTAATTCAAGGCTAATTCAGTCTCTAATTAGTTTGGAATCTTAATGGCCCTGATCCTATGTGTTAAAAGTAATTTTTATCGTGTCTGATACTTCACGGATGTGTCATGTTCTTGCTAATCTGGATCAGCACTTTCGGCAAAATTTTATTATGAGTGGAGTACTATGGAGGCAAGAAATTTCAAATATCAGATTATCTTGTGACAATGCACCAGACAGCAAACAGATGGAAATAAAGCAGCTGAGTGTATTCAGGGGATGGAAGCCTTCTTCCCAAAAGAGAATTTGGGAAGATAACCTCCAGTCCTTTCAGAATTCTGCATATAGGTTGGCTTTTAACCTTAGAAAGAGAGAGAAACACATATTAATTCGAAACTGTTCACTCCAACAGCTTTTCTTAGATGCAGCTCTTGAGAACTACACAAAGTAAAACAGAACAGAGATCCTCTTTACTCTTATACCTGGTTTCTAATCAATTGCAGTTTGCAGAATAGCGCAGGTAGACTAAAAGAGCGTGAAATAAATGTTCTCTTGGAGCCAGTTTGGTTTTCTTGACACAATGGGTCTATTTGCTGCGGCTGTCTCACTGGTAGAGAATGCACTCAACCCAATGAGATGCCGAATTTTGTATTCACGTTACATACTCTCATATTCTGTCATCAGCAACTACATGAAAAGCAGCTTCAAATTTACTCGTCTGAGCAATTTGACTTGGATACATTTTAAGATGTAAGGATGTTCTCAACTGATTGGTATTATCTCAGTGTAGCAGTGGGTCAGTGCAGTGGCAAACCACTTTGCCTCTGAAGAAAAGTTTCTTTCCAAGATGTGACTGGTGGAAGCCAGCTGAACAGCCACATGTTCATCAGTCCCATTACAAAACCACCACAAGGCTTGGCACCACGTGCAGTATTTCCAGGAAGGAAGCCAGATGTGTATTAATATGGATAGGAGTAACCAGATGAAGGAACACAAGCCAAGGCAGCAGAGATACATGCTCTGCCATCACCCCTCATTAGACCTACCTCAAAGGGATGATGTTCATCCCCATCCTTCATATCACGCACTGAAAAACTGAAACCTGCATACAACCATTAGAACTGAGGCTCCTGTTTGCTGCTCTGCCCTGGCATGCCTTGAACCCCATGAAAACATCCACTTCAAGCACCGTACAGGCCAGAGATTCGACTGACAGATTTTATCTCCACTGAAATTATCATGCCATGCTGAGGCATAACTTCACATGGTCTAGGTCTACACCTCTGCAACAGGCTGCATACAACGGCTTTCTGCATATTTTCTAACCAAATCATTCATTTTGGAAGAACGGTTCCACAAACTTCTACAAAAGGAAAGCAAGAGGACAAGTACATATATTCAGTCTAAGCTGAATTTGTTGTTATGAACTGGACTCCATGCTTTCTTTCATGTAACACTCAGCCAACTGCACGGTTTTATAAGGTGCCAGAGGAATGTATTTCCTGTTATCTGAAACACATCACTTCTAGAGCACATGAACGACAGTTTGTGTCGAGTTCCTACAATAAACTAAGAGGGCTGTCAAGTTTGATGGCATATTAGTTTGTCACTTGTAACAGGCAAAGCTGTGCAAGCAGATTAGACAATGCTACATAATTTAATAATTTTATCATCTATTCTACTTGACATTACCAGCTATTTCTCATGATTTCATCTGCCTGTGAGACTATGTGACAGATGCAGAGCCTTTTTACTAAAATGAATATTGTCTACCCATACACAAACACAACTATTTAACCCATAAAAGGCAAGCTTGGCTTTCAACACCAAAACAACCCCTCCAACTTTAATTCCTGGAAACTCACATGTACAAGTTCAGAGCAGCTCTTTTAAAGGGCTAACGTGTTATGACATCTATTTAGGCAATTCTACTCACATTAAAATATATAATGTGTACTTTCAGACCTTTAATCAAATTCACAGAAGCAAAGCCTTAAATGCTGACCCTCTGCAGGGGATGAAGCGTAGAGAGAAACTGAAAGGTTAGAGAGAAAGAAGTGAAAAAAATTTAAAATCATACCATACCAGAAAGCCTCCGACAGAGTCATTTTAAGAAAGTCAAATACGTAGATGGTATCAGAAGTACTATATATTTACACACACATCTATGTATGTGTCCAGTTATCCTGAATTAAGAAAATAGATAGTTATCAATGAGTAGAACAAGGGGAGGCACCTACATTTAAACCAGCAATGATGTCTAAAAACCAAGCAGCAAATCAGCCACATACATGTATTCGCAAGAGAAGTTTGGGTTTGCACTGTAGTTTTCTTTCTAAACGCAGCTTCCAGTTCTAGGGCTCCAAGGAAAGTGGGAAGAGATGAGAGGTGAACAGATAGGTTTAGGACCACAGGAGGAGTTGAAGACACACTGAGTAAACTAGTTACCAGCTGGAATTTAAATCTTCCCAGGAAATACTGTTTCCAGCACCTTTTACTCTGCATATTACTCATTTCAAACTGCAGAAGGGATAAAAATCAAAATCTTTTGCTCTGCTTCTTGTGCACTTGGCCTATAATCTAGTAAACAAACAACTTCAGTAGTCAAGTATCACTGCTTTCGTAAAATAGCTGGAGGAAAAATAAAAATAATCTTGTGGATTGGGGGAGGAGGGGGCGCTTTTTTTGTCTATGGACCACAATCCTTCATTTTACGCTGTTGTGGGATGCTCGGTACCGATATGCACTGCAAATTCCTGGGACACATAAATTACAAGATCATTTGAGGCACTGAACCCACCACTTATAGATGCAGCAACTCCTGTCGGTGCTCGGAACCAAATCCTCTGTTCGCCCTGCCCAAAACTGCCAGCATGCCCAAACAATCTTAAGTATTCACAACCTACAGGAACACCACTAAGCTACACTGGGTATCTGTGAATCAGCAGGCACACTACCTTGCCTTCTCTGCAGGTGTTCAGAACTAAAAACTGCTTTTGTACAGACGCAAGCAATCCCAAGGGGGCAAAATGGGTCAAAAAGTTTTGCTCAAACTTTTGCCAATTGAACGCAGCTCGAAGAATCATCGTAGCTAAAATGACAGCAAACCCAGGAATGTGGACAAGGCATTGCGAGCTCCAAACTACTGAAAAAGAGCTGGGTTATGCTGAAAAATATTCCACTTTAAGTCTGATACCTGCCCACAGAGAATCAGCCTATCAATTTTTTAAAGGGCATTTCTTTTAACTAAACTCCTGTAATATATTTTATGCAGGATAACATTACTAATAATTTCCATGGGATTTCAGGCATGAGAAGTACCAGTTACATCCGCCCTGGAAGAACGCGTGGAGGTAGGACAAGGGAGAAATCATTATGCTTTAGAGGTTTACGTATAAAGCATCTGCACGCTCACTTTTTTCATGTCAAAAGTCCAAACAAGAGAAACATTTTCCCCCAAAAGTTTGCCGAGACCAGAAATTAAAAACAACGCTGTGCATGCCCTCCCCTGCAACAGCGCAGCTCAAAGTGCACACGCTTGTCCTATACTGCTTGCAAGGAGTTACAGCTGGGAAACTATTTCAGTCAACTTTGGCCCAGAGCCACCCAAAACTATTGCTAATGCGATGCAAAGTCACAAACTTACCCCTATAATGGGTAAGGGCTCGCTTTGTGTTTCTGGAGACCTCATTTTGTTGTAAGAGTGCGAAGAGAGGAAAACTCACACCCCAACTTAGTGAACATGTAAATCAGCGTAGCCCATGACGAAAGCTCGGGTTCCTCGCAACGCAGAAGTGGATGGTGTTCAAATTCAAACGTCCTTATCAGTATTTACTCTTAGCAAACTGGTTTGTTTATTTTTCCTTTATGTTGCAGATATTTGTGCCACTTTCCAGCTGTTTATGTAATTCTGACCTAAATCAACGTTGACAGGGATTTGCAACATACCCATTTGATTTTTTCAAGTAACTGCTCTAGGTCTAGGAAGTCTGTCAAATGGGTTAATCTAAAGATATGGAGAAATCCTGATTTAATAAGCAGTTTAAAATACAAACATGAAAAAAACAGTCAGAAGGACTGGAAAAACCACTCGCCTGGTTCTCCTGATGCCTCCCCAGTACAGGTTGTTCATTAGGAAACTAAACAACTGCCTTGCTGTTGTATTCGTGCAAGTTCCTTGATAACTAGTTCTGCCTCCAGTTTCCATCAGAAGCAGTATCACCTCTAATAAATTACTAACTGTATAATAGTCGATTACTGCATTACATTTCTGATGTGACACCACCGTATACAGAACAACGTATGTAAAAGTGAAGTTGGCTCTTCTTTTTAACCTCTCTCTCTATTACCAAACATTAAAAAGATGCAGTTATCATTTCAGCCACCACCAGAAACTGCAAGGAAGACCACATATGTAGCGAGCATAAGAGACAGAAGTGACAGAAATTGATAAAAACTTCATCACATGGCTGACACCCCATATATCAAAGCCCTAAATCTCATTCTCTGCTTGCCTCCAATTTCCATCAAAGCCTGCCAGCTGCACATTTATTGAGAAGTTTGTGATCTGACAGCCACTGTATTACCAACATTAATGATGCATCAGTCTCTAGAATTACTGGGGAAACAGTCCAATTGATTTTATTATTATACAGAGTTCCTCACATTTCATTTCAGGCAGCTTCCTACCACAAATTTTAGCAATAACTAAAAATGCTACACAGCTGATGCACAAAACACTAGGGTGAAATATGGTTACCACAGCTTCATGCCACTCTGTTCTCCCTCCAGGAGAGCTCCAAATCACTCAGACACCACTGTGTAACCCATGAGTTATTGGTCCATAACTATAAGGGCTTACACATTATGGTGCGATAAACAGTGCACCACTAATATTCACTAATTTGGCCAAGAAAGCTACCAACAGACACATGATTTCTTCAGCTCCCCAAAAAAGCAGTTTTCCCAAAGTCTCATAAATCCCTGCTATTGACACCAGATAAAAATCACCCGGGGGGGAGGGGGGGGAGAAGATAACTTAAAAATATATTGCCGTGTAGACTGAAATTGTTTCCACAGGTACCATAAAGAACGAGTACACATTTTCTTTGCAGCAAATAGCCCACTTTAGTCTGTCCTTTTCATCCTGGAAGGCTTTCTTCACTTAAAAACCAAACAAATTACCGTCACGGCTAGTAAAAAGATGCAGTAATGCAATACAACAAATCAAGCTCGCAGGGGCTTTTTTGAATCATAATCAAGTATTTTAAATACATGCATAAGTTGAAATTTCAAATATCAGTTGGGAAAGGATCTCCAAGATCCATCCAACATCTATTCCCAGAAGTCCCCAAAGTTACTGTCTTTTTTTTCTTTCAGCGAGCCTGGTAACGACACCTAACAGAGAGCTATTCGTGTCACTTTTTAGGTTTGAAAGACAACAAATGCTGTCACAGTTTTAAGAAAAGTCATTTTAAAGCTCCACATCTCCCCAAAAAAGCAAGAGAAAAATACAGTTTTCCTTCTCTATTTTTAATCTCTTAACTTCAACTTTTCCAAAGGTCATAAACAAAGTGTTTTCAAGCACCTGTATTAAGAGTGGTTTCCTCACTTCCTTTGATAGACAAGGTCTGCAACATAGTGACAAGAGGAATACATCAGATGGAACAAACAAGAACTGCTGCAGAAGTCGAATGAGATCCTTTCCCATTTACCTTTTTCCTTTTTTTTTTTCCATTTGACAACAGCAATTTAGTCATTTTGAGTTTTGTAAGAAATGAATTCGAGTTATTAGAGGAGATAGATTTTCAAACCAATCAATATGAATGCTTTAAAAAACCTGCTACAGAAGAAAGTACTGTATCTGCTTCTATAGAAACTCCTCCCTAACTCCATGGCAAGATCTCGAATTACAAGCGCGACAGAAAAAAAAGCTAATAAGTAGCGAATGCACTGAGAGCAGCAAGCTGCTTCCAGATGTGCAATGCGGCCCAAACCTTACTCAAATAAGTGGTAGGAAATGCTGCTCCCTTTTTCTTTCTTGTTTTCCTGCAGTCCACTGTTTTAGAGGCATGCCACATATTCACCTTTGTGGAACATATATGAAGTTGGCTTAGCCTGCATCCTACTCCCAGGCTCTGCTCCCCAAGCAAAGAGCGAACATATCTGGACAGAAGAATTACCGGTATTAATTACAGCATTGTCTAAAATGGATCCCAGTCTTAACCGTGCTCCGATTCACAAGTTTAGAGGTAGAGCCCTGCTCCAGACTGCCCAGCTGACGCCTGCCAGAGGGACAGTTCGTCTGCTACTAATCCCCTACAGATCACAGCCTGCCAACGCGAAGGGCAAACGGAACGGGTCCTTGGTTCACTTCAG
>NW_008825162.1:4272853-4274911 GCF_000699105.1 Pygoscelis adeliae
GGGCAGAGCAGACCAGCCCTCCCGAGCAGGAAATCGAACAGACAAGCCCAAAGCAGGAGGTTTAGCATGGGTTGGGGTTTTTTTTGGTTGGTGGTGTGTTTTTTTGTTTTTAAACACTATCTAGTTATCCACTTAAACATGTATAAAAAACTTTCACCCGTACTTATATCTGCCATCAAATGTAACAGGCACTTTGTTAGCATTCACTTTCGGGGTATCCAAAAGAACAAGCAAACCAGGCAGGAAAACACAATTGGTTTGAGGAAGCAGAACTTTCCAAGTATCTTCCTGATGGCAGTGAGCATATATTTAAATATCCACAGACAGTTTAGAGGACAGTCACAACCAAACCTTTTTCTACTTTACTGGCACAGCTTATATTTACAACACACGTGTTAAAAAACCCAAAACATCACAATCATTACTTTGCAACACATGTAACAGACTGAATGCAGGCAACTCTAATAGGGAATTCATTAACTTGGGAACAAACAGTTCCTATAATTAGTTACCAGAAAATATTCAACATGCATTTACAGGTTTATTCTTGAATCACTAAGTACAACTCTAGGCACTAAGGCTGAATACCTTTGGGGGGGGGGGGAGGAACAGGAACAAAAAACCTGAAGTATTTAAACTACCATCACTTACTCCATTATTCCCTAGATCAAGAACCATGTGACACTTACACTGTTTATTTGCGCATACAGCCGGTCCTGTTTGTTAGAAAGCTGTTTTCCAACATGCAAATTGCCGACTTCTGTAGGTCAAACACTAGCATGAGCAAGCTGATAAAAATCACGTTAAACTGGGACTTTTATCTCTCTTATACAGCTGGTGTAGATGCAGGCAGTCATATCGATATTAATGTTTCAGATTATTAGAAAGACTGCTTAAGTGGAAAGTACTTAATATTCATGAAGTCTCTTCAGCGTCTGATTAGGTTCTTCTCCTTCCTCTGCCTCATGCTTCATTTATTACATTTTTACCTGGGCCAAAAATGCAACTATGAAACCACATTTATTTTGCATTTAGCAGACACTAAACATTGTTAAACAGAAAGGGATTTCTGTCCTTTTGGAAGCTGGAAAGAAATATTTATTCAGCAGAGAAACATACCCAGGCTTTCAACTTAAACCAACAAACGTACATTGACTTACGGTAAAAGCAAGTTACACTAACATAATCTGCTCCGATAAGCCATTATTACATATTATTATATTAATAATTAGGCTCCTGGGAACGGGCAGGAAGTACATACTAATGGAAGATGGGCCCTGGGAGACTGCACCGACCAACGGCAGCTGTAGACCCTGCGTCCTCAAAGCAAGGGTTCACGACTACCGCACGCAGATTACGTGATGTCAAATAAATCATACCTTATGCCAAAGAAATCCCCGGGGGGGGAACGACGACAGGAAAAACCCATGCCTAACAATGAAGGCCATGATTTGACCAGCATGTAACAGCATGGTGAATTTTATTATCATAGTTCATGCAGCTTTCTGAGAGCTTAATAAGTGCATAGAAGTCCTTAAAGTATTAACTTTATTTCCTAAAAAAAAACTTGTTCCATCAGAACTGCTCCTTAAACTTCGCCTCCAGTAGGCCCCTGGATGAAAACGGACTCGCCTGTGCGTAAGTGAAAACCACACACCTGAGCTGCGTCACCCATCACCTATCCCCTGGAACCTCTAGGCCTTCCCCCCCCCCACCGAAGACTAAAGGTTTCTGCTGTTTCACGTCACGACACGAACGCAGGGCCGTTCGCGCCCGCGGGGCTGAGGCACCCCGAGCCCCGAACACCCCACAAACGTCACCTGCCCAGCTCACCGCAGCCGGCTGTGCGCCGAGAACGAGGCCTCGGCCAGACAGTGCCAAAACCCTGCCGCCGGCGGGAGGGCAAGCGCGGCCCAGCAGCCCGCGCCTCAGGAGGGCAGAGCTCTCGTTCTCGGTTTTGATGTTCACGGGCCTAATTTTGACCTCCGCATACGGCATCTGATCCTTCCACACAACTCTTTTTTTATTATTTCCAGTGCTCTAGCTCTGGAAGTGCCG
>NW_008825162.1:4274949-4282251 GCF_000699105.1 Pygoscelis adeliae
GTCTAGCTCTGGAAGGGCCGTGGGGACCCCCATGCCCTTGCCACATGGCTCGGGGGGGTGTGGGGTGCCAGCAGCCACGCCGCAGCCCCCTCAACCCCCAAGAGATGGCTCATCTTCATCATCCCTCCATTAAAAAAATAAGCAAACTTTAAGCTCTTTTAAAAAAAGAAGTCTCAATTTTACAAGTTAACAAAAAAAAAAAAAGGTGAAGTAGCTTTAAGTTCATCTCCTCATCAACGGTAATAAATAAGGCCTAAGCGTGGAGGCAAAGTTAACCGCAATCCTGGGCCTCCATCCAAGTCTCCCATGACAATAGGAAAACACTAGAACTATAACATTCAAAATATTATTTAACTTTTAAAGTCTTACTGCAGTTCAAAGTCTCCTTTGTGGAACAGCTCTTTTGAAAATGTCGGTTGCCTTCCAGAGACCATTTCCTCCTCATCAGGCCTGGCGTTATTTAAATAGCGAGGAATACTAGCAAGAATAGGAATCGCTTGGCTGAGCCAGGGAGGGGGAAAGTCCTTAAAATGACTGCAGAATTCTTAAAAGCTGGTAAAAGGCCTAATCCTATATAATGATTTACAAAGTGACAAGGAAAATAGATTTACTGTGACAGTTTGAAAGGAGACCAACATAAATAAAATTACTGCTCACGTGGCCGCAGCCTCCCCGCCACCCCCTTGGCGGACGGCAGCACCGACAACGGGAGCCACCCGCTGACCTGCGCTGATTTTTTTCCCCACTTACCCAGGCTTCCCTCACAGCCAACACCAAGGGGGGGGGGACAGGGGGGACGGGGACACGAGGGGACAGACGACCCACACGACTGAGCAACTTAAAAAGCAAATTACTTGCTCCAAAGTCAGAAATTCTTTCCAAGGCACAAGCTTATTGATTACCAGCGCAGCAATTCACATGTAACACCTCTTTGTATGGTAATCCCAGAGGACAACTAATTATCCCCCCTCTCGCCCCACAAAAACAACAACAAAAAAAACCTTATACCCAAGAGTTTTGAGCTTCGGTTTTATTCATTAAGTTCCCGACTGCAGCACCGCAGCTGCAGTACGCAGAGGCAGAGCACGGCGCCAAGTATTTGCAGACCAAGCACGCTAAACGTTTCTCTGGCCAGTAAGGGCAATGTGGGTCAGGAAGGCCTAGTACTACTTATTTATGGCTTTTTTTGATATATGGAAGATGCACAGCCACATTTAACCATTTCTTCAACTGCAGGGCAGTCAAGGCAGCGGCGGGGCTGCCAGTCTGGGTCCGCCCCCCCCTGCACCAGGCCCCCCTTTGCCATGTGGCAGTCTGCACAGCGCAGTTACACGGGTGCCGAGGGGCAAGCTTTCCTCCGCTGAAGCGAAGCCATTCAGCTTCCAGCTGCGCAGCAAAAAGCACCCGAGCGCGCTGGCGAGGGACCAGCTGCTCTTCCCTGCCTCCACAGCACCAGGCAGCTGCGTCGCTGCCCCCACCCCCCCCAGAATGGAGACACCCTCCTCCTCCTCCTGGATGCGAGGTCCCTTTATACCGCTTCGCTCGCTGCCTCCTCGCAGCCAGTGTCGAGCATCTCCTTCCGTAATGTGAAATTACTGAATAAACATGACGAATGCCCCCTCCCCACCAGAGCCATGCCAAAGACTGTAAGCAGGTCATTAGCTGCCAAGGTCATCTTGTTTGTGAAAAAGAAAGGAAAAACATTACCATTAAGACTCTAATATGGTAAAACAGCAATGACAGCAACAAGGAAACAAAATCTCAATGTTTCCTTTAACCCTTGCTTAAAAACACATTTGAAGTCATCTGATTCAACCATTTGACTTTGCAAACTACCATTAATTGAGAAGGTTTTGGGTAGATTCAGCCCCATTTCACACTTGCACCACACACATACCCCAACATTTTGTGCAGGATCTCTTGTTAAACCTCGTCTCCAAGCAGAAAGCAATGAATTAATCCGGCATTTTGAAACTCATCATCAGAAGAGCCACCCACCCACTCCTGCCCATCAGCTTTTAGGGCACCCTACTGCATCTTTGAATGGCGACGTGGGACCCGCCTGGGTGCAGCAGCAACACCCCTGCCTATCCAGCAGACCCCCCAGCCGCCCCTTTCCTGCAGGGAGCATATAAATTTTTCTCCATCTGAGTCTTAACTACTGTTTGTCCGCAGACTTGTAAAATACACTAAGAAATGCCTAATGAGACACTGATCTGGCATCCAAATGTTCTCCCCCATCCATTTCCCCAGCGGGCCATTGCCTGAGCAGCACACGCGTTGAGGCTGTAATTTGTTTGCCAGGTCTCCAAGGAAGGAAGGAAGGAAAGTGGGCGGGTGGGTGAGAGCCGGAGTCAGCACAACATCAGCACATGGCTGGCTTGCACATGTTTTCAGTCGCTCACTACTAAGAAAATATATACGTACACACACACACACAAAAAAAATACTCAGAAGGCCCAAATGAAGACAGCAGGCTGCTAGGATAACATTGCTTCCCTTGCAGCAGGAGCTAATAAAATAAGTAAAAACCAGAGCTCTCAAGAGAAAGACTGATATACGCTGAGCTTTTGAGATCCTACAAAAATGCAATCCTTCCAATTCCCAGGTAGCCCAACACCTGTACTTCCAGGGACCTCACAAATTATTTATCTTACAGCAGCACTGTGAAACCAGCTTCTGCACAAAAACTGGGGAAGTCCGGGAAAGAGACGGAAGATTGCATAATTAACCCCATTTTATTACTGGGATGTGCAGGCACTTGGAGTCTAAGCTATCTGTTCAGAGTTACTTGAGAAGTCTGGAGGGGAAGAATTAGCTGAATCAGACAACCGAAGCCCCGAGTTCAGTGACCCAAAGCCAAGCCTCCTGCCCTCTAACTGAACGCTTAACTCTTGCCGGAGAGAGCCCGAACATGTAGACAAAAGACTCCCGCAGGTCAGTAAGCCAGCTGTTACCTTGCCTGCTGCTGCCGGGAGGAGTTACCCATGCAGCTGGTTTTGCATTTTCTGAACGCATCTTGTTGCGGCACTGGGCCTTGAAGTATTTTTTTTTTTTTTTTAAGTATTTTTGAAAGTACTTTAAATATTTTAAAAACCTGAAATAGGTTCCAGACTGCAAATATTTACACACATTCTTAACTTTATGTGCAAGGAGTTCAACTAAGTTTAAATAACCATTTTTATGTCTAACCTTAACTATGTACATAAATATTTACTGGATTGAGACTTTGATTTTCCTCCCTTGTGCTCAGTACATCACCTGGTTCTTGAGTGGCTGGGGTCAATGAAGCGAGCTGCTTTCTCAGTCTCATGCATTATTCCTATCCTGCATTGCCTGGCTTGCGAACAGAGGAGCAGCAATGTGGAAATCCAAAACCTAAAACCCCAAGCTGCTTTTAAGTGGTTAGCGTTCCGCAAAAACATTGTCAGAGACTGAAACTCAAATAACTGTACCTATTTTGAAATCTCACACAGATGAATTTGAGCAATTAGATGGATGCTGTAAACCCATTTTACTCCTTTCCCACAAAAACTTACACAGGAGTTACTGACTAAGGAGTTAGCAACGAGGCAGCTCATGGGCTTCAGTGGCCATTTCCCTGGTGTGCACACAGATAAACCCTTGACCTCTACAGGCAGGGAGGTTTAAATGAGTTGCAGGATTAAAAAAAAAAAATCCACAACTTTTTAACAGTCTAATCTAAGTTTTATTCACAATGATTAAAACTTGGAAAGATACAAAAGTAGTTTTGGGAGCGTGAGCAGCAGCATTCCCTTCCCAGATCCCCAGAGCAGGGCACAGCACTTCGCTCCCAGGGCTGAGCCTGCTCTTTGCCTTCCCCACTGACTTGTGGAATACAGAGGAGAAAAAGAAACAAACAAACAAACAAAAAAATTGGCTGTACACAGCTCAACTTTCCAGTTGTTAAACATCATACTTTCTAGCCTCTTCCTTCTTCAGCATTAGTCATAAGAAACATTTAAAAATAGTAAGTTAATGATGTTAATATGAACGTTACTTTTAGAGGTTTGTTTATGCATTTGATAGCGCTTGTGCTTAGCTACTGTAACAATTTCCTCCTGTACACCAGCTCATCTGCCAGTTTCCTTTGTTTGCGTAGAGCCCTTGATACTGAAATAGGACAGAAAAAAAATTAAATGCCTTAAAGTGTATGCATTCTGGCTTTAAAACCACAAAGCCTGGCAGAGTGATTCACCAACAGTCGAAATCCCCCAAACAATTTTCTCTTGAAAAAAAAAAATCCAACATTTATGTTGTGCTTCAATATAAATAATGTCTTCTACAACTTTTTATTAATTTGTAATACACTGAAGTCTCACCATTAATTTCTGAAATCAGTACAGTTCCTGCAACTACCAGAATACAGCATCCCATCAAATTCTAGCCCAAATTTCCCTAACATGACATTAACGGATGCAAACAAATCTCTTGCCTTGGATAAGGCTGGAGAAGGAAAATCAAATGTCTGTATACAAACTGATTTCAATTATATGCTATGAGAGTTTAATATATTAATGCAAGAGAATTTTAAACAATACAATTTCACTATATTCAATCAGTGCTGCTCAACAGATACAGTTACAAAATATCACAATGAATATTTATGGAAAAGGCTTATGCTATGTTACTCTTAATATCTTGACACACAGAAAGATTTCAGTATGGCTATTTGTTCGGAATACAATTAAAAAGTACCAATCACGAAAAGAAAAAGCAAAGCCGCTGCGAAAATGAGTTTCTGTCCTTGATTTTTAGAAATGGTCCATAAACTTGAAAAACTTAAAAGCATTTGGAGATTTCTGGATGCCTCCTCCATATGATTTGAAGAAGGCAATTTTTCAGAAATAGCATGTATTGCACTTAATGGAACAGGGGCCTGTTTCAGGCATTTTCAAGAATCAGTTGCTTTATAAAACTAAGCATTTTTCAAGAATTCAGTTTTTATCTAAAACCAAAATTTTGACAGAAAACAAAGGCAAGACATGAGGATACTCACAATTTCTGTTTTCAACCATAAGTCATTTTATTTTTTGCTGAGGTCTGAGGATAATTTTGATTTTTAAAAAAAGTTCAAAAAAGTAACTGGAGTTATTAAAAGCTATTTTACGATGAAGGTTGGCAGTACAGAACATCTGCATACAAAGCGAGCAGCTGTATTCCGATTTGAACTTGATTTTCTTCATCAAAATCCTTGTGCTGTCTTGTACCCAAACAGCAATCTACTCAAAATCTGTTCACAACATCGGGACAAAGCCTAGACCCAGGTCACCTGTATGTGCACGTACTTGTTAACTTCAGGTATCACGAATGTTTCGGAATACTTCACTGAGATTGCTTAAAAGCATCCGCAGTTAAATGCACGCAAATATTGGCCAGTTTAAGGTTCTCACTTGCTTTTATTCGGGGAAATTTTCTCCAAAAGCCGAAGATGACTGGTTTATGCATTTCTGTTCAACAGGTCCGTGGCACCTCATTCGCGTAAGGCGTAAAGAGAGAGAACACCCTTTAATAACGAACATGTGCCAAATAATCAGGAAGGACATTTAATTCCCTCGGACCGTAAGGCACCCGACAGATATAACTCATCTACACCCACAAGCCAGCCAGAGCAACTTATTCTACAATCCCTAAGGCGATACGGCCACTCGCGGGCTGATCCGTTAGCTCAAGCCCCCACACTTGGAGCTACAGAACACCGCTAAAAACAAAGAGCAAAGAAACACGGCACACCGTGGTCCTTAGGGAACATAAAGAAAAATACTTCAAAATCACGACTGGCATTCAGACAACACGCTTAGTTTAATAATAAAGGTTATTTGTATTATCATGGTGCCCAGGAGATCCAGCCACCAACCAGGGCTCCCACTGCGTCAGGCACCGCACAACATGCGAAAGGCACCATTTCAGCACAGCTCCTTCTGCGGCACTTCAGCCCCCAAACGAGGCTCTAAAGCTGCAAAAATTGAGCAGGGAGCAGGAGAGGCACGGAGCCAGGGGCTGCTGCCAGCTGGCCTCGGCGGAGGCCACGGCTCCCGGAAAGGAGCCGCCTGCGCTGGACCGCCTGCCCCGCACGGGCACCAAGAGGAGGTCGCCCACCAGCCGCTGGCTCTCTGCGGGAAGGGTGGGAAGAGCAGATGCTCACGGGAATACTTCAGCGCTGCAAACAGGAGCCTGGCTCCCCCTTCCAGGCTTTAACCTTCGATCTTACCATGCACTTTATGACAATACATCACGGCTTCTTCCACCACGGGTGGGTGTGCTAGAGGTATCCTCTAGCCACACCAACCGTAGGGGAGGATGGGCTTCAAGCTTAGTGCTACCTCCTGCCAGATTGTACAGTGTAAAGTTCCCATGACCCGGTTTGACAGAAAGGAAATAATCCATTTCAGTTGAAAGAAGTTTGTACCAAAAAAAAAAAAGGAAAACAAACAACATGTCCTGTAAGAGCCACATTAGGGTTTCCAGTCTATGGAAACCAGAGTCACCTTCTGCAAACATTTCTAAGAGCCGCGTGGCAGGGGGGGACTTTGTCCAAACTGGAGGAACTAACCAGCGGGACATACCAGAGCTGGTGTCAGTGCCAGCTCACACACTACCTCCCACCTTGCAGGAGGTATGAGGGAGCTTTAAATGGCTCGGGTTCTCCAGCGATCCCAAACTACCCCATCCCAACCCCAGGAGAGCACCAGGCAGCACCAAAACAAGGACACTCCCACACAGCCCAGCCGGGCGTGGGGAGGTACAAGGCTGCTAGGGGACTACTGTCTGCGGTGGGTAGCCCTGCCCCTGCCACGTTTCCCCGGCGCCCTCAACCACGGACCAACGATACAGCTGGAGACCGAGCACTTCCAGCATCGCTTCACTTCTCCAGGTTGCGTCACTAGAGATGGCAGAGGCCTCCAGCCTCCAAAGCTCATACATTTGATAACCGGCTTTAGGCAAGAGCCAGCTGGAGTCAGGCAGGGGTACAGTCCCAAAGAGCTAAGCTCTCTTTGGTTGGTTGGTTCTTGTTTTCAGGACTCCTGACCAGTTTCAGGGTCTGTACTAACAGACAACAAGTGGTGTCCGATGTAGACAAGGTTATATGCAATTTATGTTTTAATTTAGTGAGAATCTACCTGCCCCCAGCAACAGATGCTCTGGTACTAATAAGAAAACAAGTTTATGCAAATCAAAATATTACGGTTTTAATCACTTGATCCAATCCATTTACGAGCTGGGTTTATTATTTTCTGCTAATTGGGAGGTTGTGGATCCATCTTACTTTCCTAGGCGGGA
>NW_008825162.1:4282306-4287354 GCF_000699105.1 Pygoscelis adeliae
TTCCCAGTCCTCTGCTGCTGCCCGCGTGGTGCTCGCAGGGCGATTTGTGTGGCCACACAGGGAGGCAGGCTGGGGAACTGATCCAAGAGGCTGAGGGCAAGAAAGAAGAACCTATACAGAAACACAAAAGGGTTTTTTGTTTTCATCTTCATCAGTTCACCAGTCTGATTCATCGTGCACCTGCACAAACATTGATGCTAACGCAGCGTAAGGGTGGGAATAACATGCAGCAGGGAACCGAGAGGCTTAAGTAGTCCTGACGGTGCAAAACCACAGCCTGAGGATGGAAACAGGGATCGTCCATCTTTCTCACAGACCAGCATGTTTATACTGGGCATCATGGTACAGCTCCCACAGTATTAACAGTATTGTTTTTTCCTGGCCAGGAGAAAGGAATGAGGAAAACCATAAAAGATGCTGCCCCATACTCAAGCCACCCACCCTGGCGTAGCGATGGCCCCTTGCTCCCGCGTTGCCCTACCTTTCCCAGTGCCAGTGGCATGGCCAGCACCACCTCCAAGGCACATCACTTCTCACCGTCTTCCAAAGGAAGAGACAAGCAGCACAGATGGGACCTGGCGCACCCGTCCACCTTCCCTCCGCAGCTCCTGTTGGCAGAGGGGATGGGGGAAAGGGCGGGACCGTGGCCACGCCAGGGACAGCACAGTCAAAGCCCTGTGCTGCCAGCAGCAAAGCTTGAGCAGCTGCACGTACTCCAGCTTATTTTCTAAAAATCACCATGCCACCAGCCGATGAGTGGTACCCTTTAGCAATTTCGGTATTAAATCAAGTGAGGCTGGAAAGAGGTATTCAGTTCAACAGGACTTAGACAAAAATGCACTCGAACCTGTGTTTGAACACGACATATGTTACATAAATATCACAAAAACTCAGAAAAACAACTTCTCTCAGACACTTGTCACCTTCAGAAGAATATTCTATAGAAAAAAAAAGCATTCCTGGAAAACCAGGCTACTGTACTCTTCTGAGGCATGTGCAAACGCTCACTGCTGTTTGGGGGAACTGCAAGGTGGCTGGAGACCCTGGGGGAAGCGTCACAGCCTAAAGCCTGTTGAGCTGAGCCCAAGGGGAGGGTCCTGGCCCTCCCACCAGCCTGGCTGGGGTGTTCCCAACGGTGCCTTTCATTGATACAGAGACCGGGCAGTCATGCAGACAGTGGTATCAGTCGTAGCTAATTCAGCTGAAAATTACCCTTAACAAGAAAACAAACAAACAAAAACAGCCACACAAAATAAAACTAAAAACATCCAAAAAACCCAAAAGCCTTTTCTCAATCAGTGACCTGACGCTGCTGCCCAGTGGGGGTGTGTGTGTAAACTGGGACCCATAATCACCCCATATTTAAATGATTCTGTTTAAAGGACCATTTCTTAGGAATGTTTTATTTGCGTGATTTAAGTAAACAGTTTAAAGTACGAGAAGACAACCGCAGTCTAACCATAAGCATAATATAGCAAAACTGAAAGCATCATCTCAACTCTTTGTAGATACTCAAGCACAGCTTTTACAGCAGGGACAGGACACCACTGCCAGGCGTAATTCACTGCCATCACATCTACAGCAGCAGAAGAAGCGGCAGTGCTTGTTACGGCTCCCGGTGTGTACAAGACCGCTGCATTTTGAACCTGTGTGCTCCCCCAAGGCAGAGAGCCAGGTGGGGCCTCGCGCCTCCGCCAGCCACCCAGCTCCCCACGGCTGGAGCTGCCCTGCCCGCTGCAATCACAACAAGCTCACGTGCGTTAGCAACTTTCTTCCCGTCACAGACAAACTGAAGGTGTATGAATTCGAACAGGTAGTCTTTCCAAGATCGCGTATTAAAGCTATGAATGCCTGCCGACGGCAATACCTTTCTGGAGCGCGGCATTGGTCTCAAACTCACTTGCATAGGGAAAGCGGCAGTAACTTCTCGTCATCAAAACTTCTAAGCCTTTAATTTGTCAAGATTAAAGTCAATTAACCAAAAAAAACAAGGGAATGAGCTTGAATTTTTATATAAAAGGACTTCAACATTTTAAAACATATTCTGTCATATTATGCTTTTAGCTGTAATTACAGTATGGGACATGTGTTTGACACTTACTTTTTAGTGTTCAAAAAACATTTCAGTTGCTAGCCCTTTGCCATCTGTTTCCTATCATTATTTCATTAAAATACTTTTCATCTCTCTCACAGTAGAAGAGTAAGATTGTTTTCTGGGTGACTAGATTGTTATCTCCTTGACTTAAACAGCATCATTCCAGCTTTTTTTTTTTTTTTTAAAAGAGGATATGCACCTCCTCCCAACTCCCCCCAGCAAGGGCTAACAAAGCAAGCTAGTTTAAAACCAGCCAAATACATCCCCTTCTCTCCACCTGTCAAGAACATTTCTCCAAAGTCTCTGAGGAAACTAGATAAAATAACTCGTCAGCTGCAAAAAGCATGGGGATTTTCCTCCCAGAAAGAGAACACTTGCACTTGAATACACCTTGGATGAAAACCAAGGTCCAGCATACAATATGTAGGTTACACCACGCAAACCACTTACCATTCCTAGTCAAAATACTAGAGCTCAATGGCTTACACCACCGTGACTACCCATGCAGGGGCGAAGTCGCCCACATACAAGGAAGAGGTGGTTTCTGAGCAGTTATCAGGAGGCGAGCGCAATAATTCTTACCTGGAAAATGTCGTTTGCAGCTGCTCACCGATTTGTTAGCACACACGCTGCTCTCGCCTCATGATTTATGATGCTCTCTCCAGCACCGAGACTTCTATTACTGTCCTCATTTATTGCCTGCAGCTGTCATTCTCACCAACAATTCTACAGTTGTTTGTAGGTGAGGTATCAAAGGTATTTAGTGTGCACCTAGAGATGCAATTTTAATCAAACCTACTCGCAGGCAGCATTTAAATGTTAGAACAACTGCACAGAGTGCAGCAATTAATGTGGACTTGACCAACCAAAATTATGACAGCCAGAAACGTTTACTCATAAATGCCTCAAAAGGATGGATGTCCAACAGGCCTTTGAACACCTGCTGATTCGTAAATGAAGATAAAAATAGTACCCATAGATCACAAAGCCTTCCGACAGGTATTTGAATGCACAATAAATATATTAAAACAAATTCAGCAATTTCACTTTCTATGGCCAAAATGTCGGTAAGGCGGTAAAATCCAGCTACACCTTTCTCGCCACATATTTTTCCCAGCCAGCTGTTTTCCCCTTGGACTAGCCAGGTTTTCCAGCATCTCCTAAAAACCTACCGGATCTGCCCATTTTAGAATAACAGCGGTGGAGGGGGAAGCAGATTTTACATCTAACAATTCCACTTCTAAAAGACCACAGTGTGTTTTCTAGACATTAAAAATTTGCAAATCAAAAAGTTCTGACCCACTGCAGTCCTTAACTTTTTGGGGAGCCACAAGATGCTCGATGATTTGAAAAACAGGCGAGCAGTGCTGCTAAGCATGACTACCAGTTGCACTACCCTGCTTTGAGAGAGGGTGGCAAACAGCCTCCGGGTGCGAATTGGACCTACCACCACCGAACATGGTACAAAAGTGCAACAGAAATTAAAAAAGGAGTCCTGGAGCTAAGCCTAATACTACTTTCATGTGTACTCTAAAGCTCCACTCCTCAAGTCAACTGATTATAACAGCATCTCTGTTTGTTTAATGAGTTTCTAGTGCTTGCGAGTCAGGATGAAACTTGAAAATATGAACACTAAACAAGCCCCAAAAGGCAGATTTTGCAAAAGAATGCAAGTTTATTATTATTTAAAATTATTCTATAGGCCTGGCTTCTGGTGGCCGAATATTTTATGGCTAGTGAACTTAAGTTAGTCTAATCGGTACTCTAAGCACCAAAACCCACTTTCTGTATTGTAAGTTCTCTTCTTCAAGACCATCCACACTGCACAGCTTGAAAACGGCACTCCAGGCAAAAACAACAACTGTGAATTTACAATCAAAAGGTAGCCTGAAGGCCATCATTGTCATAGTCAAGCTTTATTTATAGCTGAACAGGTAGCGTCAAAATATAAACTACAAATTAAACACATAACACTAAGAGGAAAAAAACGATGATGCATTTTACTCTATCGTGATAAAATACCAAAGAACCTCTGGTGTTTGGAAGTTGTTAATACTTGCCATGTATACAGATATTGATTAATCCTATTCTCTCTCCATGTTCCAGTCCCTTCAACCAAGGTGATGGGGTCACATGAGAGAAGCGTGCAGTCACTAACTGTGAGCCCACATTAAACCTTCAGTTGGTGTGCAACAGCCTGCTTTCAGGTTAAGAAACAAAAATCTGCTTTTAAATAGAACACTAACTGGAGCACATTTCAGAGTTCAAGAATATATGACCTTCAAACTATTCTGAGGATGCATTTAAGTCATTTAAATCCACAATATACCATTTGTCTTCCCGTAATATTTATCAGGAAAATAGGTCTGAATTGGTCATATACACTTCATTAGGGGGAAAAAAAAAATCAACTACGCAAAAGCTGAACTCCCCTGTGTTTTTATGGTTTTTTAAAATTATTTTTTATTTCAGCTTATACTCTACCCTTTGACCCCCCCTTCTTATATGTAACTGCAAAATGTAAAAATTTGGGTGGAAGTAACATATCTAGAGAGTACACGCAGTATGTGCTTTACATAAGTTAGCTTTGATCATAGAGAAAACATTTTCAGTTTAAGCCTCTCCACTCCTCTGCTGTGAAAGGTCCATCCAAATGGAAAAGTTGGATCCAACCACCCGGCACTCACCTGATGTGACTGCAATGCACAGATGTCTCTGAAAGTCAGAGACAGAGGGTCCTTACTGCTGAAAGCATCCCTGAGATTCCTCACTCCCGTCGCTCACGAATTGGGGAATTAAAAGGAAAAAAAAAAAAAACAACCAACAAAACAAACAAACCAACTCACAACCACGACACACAAAAGCCTCATACAACCAAAAACTCAAAACCTCCCCCATCAATCATTATCCCTTTTTTCTTAATGCTGGACAAGAGAATATTTTACTGGCAACA
>NW_008825162.1:4287393-4291360 GCF_000699105.1 Pygoscelis adeliae
CTAACACAGCTCAGAGCACATTTGAACTATAATTGCTCTTAGATTGAAACACAGATTCACATCCTATCCTCGGATGACGTCTTTAGGATCTGATCACTCATGCGTGTATGTATGGTTCTTCACTGACAAACAACCTGACTCCTCTACTTGTGCAACTTGCATTACTCATAGGAAAGCCTTGGCAGAGGCAGGCCAGCATATGTTAATTACTGGGTCACATTATAATAGGTCTAACATCTTGTTTCCCATCCAGGGTTTTAAAATAAATGGAAACAACAGCCTCTTTGGATACAAAAGTATGTATTTTTGTATCTCAGGCTAAAAATATTCTACGTTTAACACACAAATAGATCAACCGCCAGAGAATTCCTGCCTCCTCAGTGTTTCTTTTGGGGGGTTTTATCCTTATTAAACAAAGAAGCCAGGCAATCTTTAAGAGAGGTTAGCGTATGCGCATTCAGCTTTCATTTCCTACAAATTATCCTTAAGTCAGGTGTAATAGTGAAAAGGGGAGCTTGACTCCTCAATCTTTTGTTTCTTCTACAAACAGTTTATCAGGTAAAGTTGGCTACCAGCTTCTACAGCAAAATAAAGCATAAATTCATGAACACCGAGGAGCACGAATAAAGCAAAGATATACTTAAAAATATATTTTTCATATGACAGGAGATATGTACTATATTTCTTCATTTTATGATTTAGTACGCTGGGATATTGCTAGGACAAGATGCTGGCAACATTACAAGTATTTTTGATTTACATTTCTCTTTATTGAGAAAGAGGCATTGAGGGCCATAGCTGCAATTTCAGACAAAGGACTAAGACTCTACACTGACACGCCGTTTCTTTTTGGGTGACCAAATTAGAAGTTTTGAATCTGAATTTCAAATCATATGACACCGTAGAACTGCCAGAAACACTAGAACTTTCGTTGAAATTTTCAAAACACTAACATTCTAAAAATAGGCCCTGGTACAAGAGACTTTCTTTCACGAAAGGGAAGAACTTCTGCAAAAAGTTTGTGCACTGAATAAATAATTTATACGTGCATTTAAGATGCAAAACCTTTTAGAATACAGTGAAAACGCTGCCTCGGAATTTTTATTTTTTAAAGTGATTAAACAAATCTAATGACACAACTATCACGCAACCGTGACCAGAAACCTACTAGGCATCCTCCTCTCCTCCTTCCTTACCCGAGACTCCCTGCGCTGGGTGCTGCGCAGGGGCGGCGCTGGTCCCTGCTCCCGAAGGCTGAGCGCCAGCCAAGAGGCGCCAGCGAGGAGCAGACAGATGGTGGCCAATAAGGAAACTATCACGCCGTCTTAGTCACCATGGCAGAGCCTGGGTGTCGCACAATAGCAGCCTGACTATCGACTACTTTACTCCTCATTTCAGCTCGTTAATATGTTTACCTGCATATGCCTAGTGCTCCCAGCTATAGGGCAAACAGACACGAGCGCTGTATTAGGTGTACCAGTCCAGCGTCACATAGGGCTTGCGAGGATCCACCACGGCCAAGTGTAGCGCTGAAGCCAGATAGCCAAAGGTTACGGAAGAGTGCACTAAACCCAGCGTACTAACCACCGCTCAGTGGGCGCAGTTATGCTCTGGGTTAGCTAAGAGGAAACATGCCGAACGCCTCAAAATGGATGCTCAACATATCAGTTAGTTAACAAAAGAAACTTCAACAGATGAATCCTAAATTTCACGTATTTTTTGTATTTTTTTTAGAGACAAAACAACCTTGATATTTTGCTTAAGGATAAGCCAAGCACAAGTCCTGAATTTAAAGTGCCCACCTGCTTCCCCCCCACAACCAATTCCTCAAACCCAGGCTCTGAACCCTCCAGCAGCCGCCTCCTCCTCCACTCCCCTGCAGACCCCACACCTCCCAGGCACCTGTCAACCGCTTGCTTTACAAAGAACAACCTGCCACGAACAAGGGCAGAATAAAAGTGATTGCAAATATTTTGAGAACCCGTTTTAATCAAAATGGGTCTGAACTGCTAACCATCCACAGCACCGTCCTTTGCAAAGCCTTTGCAGAAAGGACCACTGCTTCGCCCAAGCCTGTCCAGCGCCGAGCACCATCTGGTCTATGCCTCGGGGGGGCCTTTCTGCCCTCTCAACCTGTACTGCTCCAGTTTGTGCCACCGGCAGCGGTGCCCATCACCTCCACACTCCCTGCCGCACAGACGTCAGCGGACACGGCAATTGCATGTGAATATTTTAAAAGATTTATCTTGTGTCCTGTTGCTGATTCCTTCTGAAGTATAAACAAGGTCTGAATAGCCTTCCCTTTATTTGTAATTCATACCCAAGGATCACTCGGTATGCAAAGTTTGGTCTTGACGGTAAGCATTTATACCGCTCAGAAGAGTCTGAGTATGGCATCTTTCATGTGTAAGCTGAATCTTTGTTAAACACCAGGATTAAGTATTTGTTATTAACAAACATTTCAAAGGTTCCCCCGGATTTATTCTGCACTCTGTCTCTTGCTGGTCACCACCAGCTGCTGTCATAGTTTTACTTGTCCTTTGGTAAAGAATAACAAGGCCAACTGAAACAGCGACTCCCAAGTTACACATAAACAAGTGGGTGCCCACAGCAGAGACTTTGTTTATCTGGTTTTTGAAGCCCGTCTGGGTATCCACCTTCCCACACAACTCCTGTCCCCCCGCTGCCGCGGAGCCCAGAGCAGCTGGCTCACAGAGCCCCCCAGCTTCTCCTTCCAGGCCCACCCCAAAGCAGCAGGGAGGGTGAAAGCCCACGCTGAGCAAGGCTGAGCCTTCCGCCCAAAGGGTCCCCGCAGCAGCGTGAACTGCTGTGGCAGAAGCAGGTTCGGAGCCAGAGCCGCAGCCTGAGCAAAGTCGAGGGCGGGCGACCAGGAAAGGACACACCACCCGCACCCTTACACCGGCAAAAAGCTACGGGAAGAGGACGTCAGCCCAAGCATTTTTAACTCGCAAGGCTGCTTTAACCAAGTCTTAGAAGGCTCCGCTAGTGACCCCCAATAACTTCTCCTTACATAACACTGTTGTGATTTTAATGTGCGAGATGTCAGAGCTTTACAGTGCCAAAAGCCAAAGCTATGCATTCAGAAAGCTAGTAGGCTCCCATGTCTAATGGTATCAAACTCCAGCTGGACTGCAACCCAATACTTTTTAAAACAGCGACGTAAATTTTGGGAGAAATCTCATACTTGGGAGGAGGACAGGAAAAGGCTGAAGCATAGTTCCTGAAACAAATTTCTTAAAGGACTGATAGCTGCTTTAAGTCTCGTCAGGTGAGACATATCAGAGTAGATCTCTCAGAAGCAAGAAAGAAGGGGCTTGTGAATGGGATGAAGTTGAACACTAGTTTGTAGAGAAACAGCCTTGCTAACGCAACACACGTTGAGTTCACGTTTTCAGTCACGGAATTGCTACCAATATTTGCACATATGTACCCACTGCAATCGGCGTCTTGATTGTCTGTGAAATAGAGAGAGAGTACCTGTGGCAAGGTGGGACTTCATGGTTTTGTAAAGCACAGCAAACTCTACATGCAGATAGTCAGGATCCCAAGAGCATTTGCAGGATGACAGTTCACTGGCCTGGAGCCTTTTTAGAAAAAGCATTCCAGTCTTTAAAAAAAAAATTGTTTAATCAAACATAAAGTGCATCAACCTGTGCTAAGTGGAGGAGGGAAGAAAAGCTTTCTTTGGAAAGACTTGGGGAAAGCCCTGTGTTGCTGTAAGGGAGGCCAACATAAGCTGTACACCAGCTGTAAACAAGTTAACTTGTGTGATCCCACTGCCTGGGAAAGGGTTATAAGAGCATTAAACAAACACAGAATTTACAAGAAGGACACCAAGACATTGAGTAGACTGCCTGACAACCACATCACTCTTCTTCCCCCCTGCAAACCTGCGGGATAATAAACCCTCCTCTCTTTTGTATATAGATAGATATATAAACAAACT
>NW_008825162.1:4291421-4296328 GCF_000699105.1 Pygoscelis adeliae
GTTTTTTTAAGTTTTTTCCCTTGTTTTTTTTTTTTTTTGGGGGGGGGGGGGGGGAGGGAGATAACCAAATGGGTCTTCCATTGACCTATGAATACGTTATAGTTTTAAAACAAAAAAGTGATAGTGCTTGTTGGCAAACAACTCTAGCTGCAGGAACTTGTATTTTTGCAAAGTATTTCAAGCAAAAACATTCTCTAAGAAAAAATTCCTGTTTATAAGGCTTTTTTGTCATTTACAACAGCCAAAAACTTAAGAGATACATGCAACGGTAAGGAAGACTAAGGTTTGCATTAAAGCAATGATATGTAAGGTATTTCTTATTTTCAAACCATCTATGGGGGCATCCCACCTTCTGGCTGCACAAACAGAAGTACCGCTCAAACCGGGCATGGGGGCAGCAGGACGGTGGGTTGGCGAATTTCTCTTGCTTCCTTGAGAAAGCAGCTGTAGTTGGAAGGGCAGAGGTCCTGCAGCTGAAGACAGGAGCCTTTCCTCTCTGTCACTCAAATCTTTTGTGAAAAAAATCGTCCCCCCCCCCCCCCGTCACACCCTCACACCTCTAAAATAACCAAAAGCAGATGGTAACCTTCGAGCTGGAGGACGCCCGTCTACCAGGTGGGTGTTGGACAACAACCATGCCCAAGAGAACAGCATAGGGGAAGGGTCTGAGCGTCAGTGATACGCTAAAGAAAAGTGGTAAAAACACCTTACAAGCTTAAGAAGGTTTCTACCTTTGGTGAGGCAGAAATCATGATCAGACTAGGGACCCCCCCACCCCCCTTCTCAGCGTCAGTGTGAGGCCTGGCAATTTCCAGGGAAGTCCAATTTCAAACCCTCTCACGCGCCAGGTGCCCAGCAGCAAGTCAGCCTCGGCATTGCCCTGCGCTGCTCCCCCATCCCACGATGCCCTTATTTACCCAGTAAGCCTGTATTTGATCAGTTCATCTGGTTTTGGGTGTTCAAAAACAAAAGAGGAAGAGAAACCTGCACTTCAGAATTTACTGGTGGAGATACAGGAGGTGTGTATTTCAGGGCAGCCTAAAAGGCTCCCCTGTTCTCAAAGGGAATCAGGAATACAGCCAAGAAACAAGCAAATGTTCATCAAGGGAACTGGTTTTGCTACTGAATGGCCAATTGAAGCCCCTACTATTCTGTCATATATCTGTGTCACTGCAGCCCCAATAAATAAACCCTTCTGATTAGTTATGAGACCATCAAGAAATCTCCGAGAGACGGACACCATTCGCTTTGCCAGCTGGACAGTCATTGCAGCCCTGCAGTCTGAAAGGAATAATAAAAAAAAAGGTCCAAAAGACAACGCAAACTTGTTGTCAACGTATTGCTTTTTCTCTTACTCCTCAAACATGTATGTTTTTACCTAATCAGCAAAGGTGGCAAATGATATTTCACAGGTACAAAGAGCTGCAATATGAACAGGGCAGAGTTTATCCACATTAGTGCATTAGATCAACCAGTTAGCATTCTCTAGTTAATGCTATCCTGACCAAACTGACTACTAAAATAAGCCACCAGAAGAGTCTACCAATTACCAGACAAAGAGTCGAGAACATCAGAACAAGAAAGATTTGAAGACAACCAAATGAAGACAGCAAACAATTCCCACACTGGTTTTGCACGACACTATCAGATGCACAAAGTCCGTGGCTTTCATTCTCATGCTAGCTTTGACGACACATACGTATTATCTATAGGTTAGAGTTGTTCCCCTTTCCGAAGTCAGACCCGCAGCGGTGCTGCTTTTCTCCGCCAAAAAAAGGCTTAGAGTCCTTCTGCGCTCGCAGCCAATGTTGACTACCAAGAAGCTGGAATACAGCTCTACAGGGAGAGGACACCACCGCTACCTATGGATCAGGCAGCCAGAGGATCATCTGGGTAGGTTTCACAGAACTGAAGAAGGATGTCTTAGCATCAGGACATCGGTTTTATAAATCAGCTCTCCACCGTCCACTGACATATAAACATTAAGTCGGGGGGGGAATAAAAATCAAATAATAACCTCCTTCTGAAGACAAACAATGAGCAATAGAGGCAATCCAAATCCACGGTTTTATGAAATTTCCAGTTTTGTAGCATCGTGCATATTAATGGGTTTTCAGCAATTTCTTTTCCTCCCTCCCTCCCCATGCTGAGCCAATAGCCTTCTTGCTTCACTTTGGGAATCAATTCAAAGCTGCTCTGCAGACTCAAAACAAACGCTCGACTACCAACCAAGGGATACACTTCCCACATTTATCTTAATGGAATGTTAACGTAATAGCTTGTACGTGACTACCTCAATATTAATACACTAGACAAAACAGAAAAGAGCTCCATTTATTGAATTATCTGTGGAAAGGACAGAAGTCTCTTTTCGAGCTTAGATATTTCGTTAGATCCCAAACCTTATTTAAAAAAAGCATCAACCATCACCCCTTCCCCATTGGAAGGGATTGTGTTTGGCTGTTCCAGGATTCAATACAGGAGTACAAACTACTACTTCCATCCTCTGCTACAAGCCTAAAAAGTATAAGCAACTGAAGGAAACTGTAGGTGGCCCAGATCAAATGATCACCTACACGGGCCTTCAGAAGGGCAGGTTCTTTTGAGAACGAGACATCCCCTGTGGAGTAACGTAATTTCTGTTGACACTCACAGGAGAAATTAGATGGAAAGTGATTTTGTCTGCCAAAGAACAACTTCCTTTTTTCTACTAGATACGTAATACCCACACAAATTCGCCCTGCTCCATGAAGGGAAGGGTAGAGGCACTGTACTGAAGCTGGCAAACCTCACCTTTGGAGGCAGTTTAAACTTCAGTGTATCTTAAACTATTAGAACCAAAAATAACATGTAACAAGTGTAAGACCATCTCCTACTCTCATAATACACTACTGCCTCCAACAGTCGAGCTGCGGAGATCCATTACAACCCATTGCCTGGACATTTCTCTTGCAGCCTGTATCACCTTTAAAACATTCTATCATTAACCAAGCTGAATGCTAATGATCATGTGAAACCCAATGGAAATAAAGAAATTGAAAATTGCTACATAAGAAGTTTTTGCCTTTAGAAAAAGAAGCGGGGGGGAGGGAATCAATATGAAAAAGCAACATTTCGATTTACAAATCTTTTGTTTTTAAGCCAAAGACATCATTTTAAAGCAGAAGTGATTTCCAATACCACTGACAGCCTCAGCTTATTTATCATCAGCAGGTAAGCTTACGTACACCTAAATTCAGTGAAAGGAAAACATACAATATCTGAGCAGGAGGTACATCAGTGCCCATCTGTGGTGGTCTGTATCGATGCACTGTTCACTGTGCTTTCCATAAAACACACCTAAATGGATAAAGAGGGCTTGCGTTCCTCTTCCCACAACGGTCCGTTGACAAGAACAAGCATAAACCAACTCTAAACTCTTCAGCAATATTCTTGCCAGTTTGCTGTAATACAGGATAGGATTTCACAAAAATTGGTATAACTAGGAGTGAACAAATCAGCCAATTGCATAGTGGTCAAATTTGTTACCACAGGCATTAACTGCAGTCCCACTTATTTATGAGAAACAGGCTTCCCAGGTAAAGCCATAACAATCCCAGCTCACTCCCTCCGCAGCATTTGATCACCCACGTTGTTACAGCAGCACAGCAGGCACCACGAGCTCCTGGCCAGCCACTACATCCATTCCTCATAGTCACATTATCTTCTGTGCGACTGGAAAAAGGCTGGATCCCCATTGTCCCGAAGCCTATCAACACCGTTGTGGAAGGCAAAAGGAATTCCAACTTTGTTTCCTTTCCGGGATCTATTTTTCTTCCTTTTCAGGAGAGAAACCAGGCTTTCCAGGCTGCTAGTACAAACATCAAGTTGCTAAAAACCAGCCAACATTGTCTCCAACTATAGTATCAGTGATGTAACTGCCATCCGTGAGGGTTTGGGTTTTGTGTTTGGTTTTTTTTTTTTGGTCAACACAAAACCTTTGGAGCCTATAAAAGTGGAAGAGATTTGGGGTAAAGGGCAAGCAACTCCCAAGAAAAGTTATGAATGGAAACATGCTACAAAGCCTCCTCTCCTTCCCACCCCTCGTAACCGCTGCTGATCAGGACGAGTCTCTCAGATGATGCAGAAACTGATCTATTAACTTTTGTGGGCTTCTTAAAATATTCTAAAACCAGAATTGTATGCAGCATTAAGATTGCAGTTTTATTTCATCTCGGACAGCACAAAACACTCTCTGTATATATACACAGCAACTCACTTCTTTCCTGAAACAAAGTTTTCATTGATCCTTTGCCACAGACTCAATTATTGTTTCTAATCATGATCAACGTTTATTTAAGGTACTGTGGACCGTAAACAATGTAAACAATAAAAGCATCTGTCCATGTTGACATGAGTGTCATTGGCAGGTTAGACACCTATATCGACTGGTCCCGAGGGCGTTCTTTTTAAATTCTGAAAGCCCAAAGCAAATTTAAATTTCAATTTACAGAATAATCTTAAAATCAGCCGCCTTTTGAGGTAGTGTTATCTTGAGTAGATAAAATCACAGTCTGTCAATTAAATCCCAGGAAATTTTTCACTGTTTTAAAACGTAATCCTGAAGACACCTTTTTTTTTTTTAAAAAAACTTTTTTTTTTTTAAGCTTGGGAGATTCTGCAAAATTCCTGGTTCTCCTCACACCCATGGGGAAAAACAGTCTTCGTGTAGCTATAATTGCCAAATTACAAATGTAAAAATCAAGACATTTTAAGAAGGCATTTAAAAAGTAAAGATAAAAAGAAGAAAGGTCCTTGACTGTGGGATATTTAGAGGATTTCAAGTCATGTTTTCCATAGCGTCATTTTAAAAATAAGCGGCCTTTTCTTTCTGCTCATCCTCCCACGCCTCCCCAAACCGCTACAAT
>NW_008825162.1:4296345-4297852 GCF_000699105.1 Pygoscelis adeliae
CCAAATGCACAACTAGCCTCAAAGTCACACGTGCTCCACTGCAGATCTTGCTTTCAATGTGTCTTTTGTCTGATGGCTGGTGTTTCAACATCCTCAACTTGAACAGAAAAAGGTCAGAGCGAGTCTTCTGGCATTCACAGACCTGCACCAGGCCCCGCCAAGAGAAGATTGATGCCATAGTACGTTTCCCCCAGTCGAGAGAAGGAAGCGGAGGTTTGAATCCGAGACCAACTGTGTTTGTTAGAAGGATCCTTATTCTCCCAAAGACCGGCCGCGGTGTTTAGCTTTGCTATATTCCTCTGTGAAACTTTTCTGCTGGCGCTGGTAATACTTTGGAGTTAAGAGTTCTGCCAACGTGCCACACTACTGCCCCAGTATCACGACCTGAACAGGTTCCCACCAGTAAGAGGTTCTAGCCGTACACCCCAGCATAGGGCTCTTTCTTCCCCGCCACCCCCCACCCCGGGGTTTTGCTTCACCCCTCCCCCTGCCTGGGGAGGAGAGGCTGCACCATTAACCTTCCAGTGTGCAAGGCCAAGGTCCATACTGCAGCTAGAAAGAAGCTGGTGCTAAAGATTCCTTAAAAGCTTTGGCACTTCAAGGCAGTTGGAACTACTCAACCAGAGCTGGGAGCCAAAGCATTAATGGGCTTTTGCCCTTTTAAATTTTATAAGCCTGTCGCCTTTCTGATGCGCGCAGTTTTATTCAGAGTCCTAAATGGCCATTTCATATTTAAAAGACAGCTTGCATAGGTAGCACCCTAAAACTACCCCAGGTCATTCATCTCCCCCGCTCTCCTACTGTCTCTTAGGAAACCTTTGATAGAGCATTTGTTCGGGCTGCCAAGTTAAATCCTCTTCTCTCATGTCAATGCATTGAAAAAAGCAGTCAGAACACCAGCTTCACTCAGGCCTGCTGAAGTAAATGGAGAAAACCAATTCCTCTGGCACTACAGAGCCATTAAGCCGTTCGCAGATTATTAACTGAAGCACAGAAATATACACCGTGCACAATCGGACGGCAATGCAGAGCTATTCCTTAAGTTAGCTTCAGCCTCAATAAGCCGCCTCTACGGCTGCAATTTGTAATCATTTGTGCAGCTGCCGTAAGTGTTTAGCGGGACCCCGACAACCCCAGACAAAAGCCGTTTCGCCGCGATGCGGGGGTCACGCTTCCACCGCCGGGCACGTTTCACCTTTAATAAATATGGTAATGGGGGTTGCACTTGGAGGAGAACACCCGAGACGCCTCCCCACTCCGCTGCCCCTAATCGCAGCCTCCAAGGCAGCACCGAAATTCAACTTCACACGTGCAAAACAAAGTTTACCGTCTAAAAACCCGATTATAGTAACAACTTCCTCCCCCTGCCTCCGGCTGCCTCACTCCTTCCCCGCTACCGGGCCAGCCCAGAGCGCTATCCCGAGCGGCACGGGGGGAATAAAAGCGTGGCTGGATGGCTCCTATTTTTATGTTTACATTCCTGAAGTGTCTTTTAACTGACTGCCAT
>NW_008825162.1:4301572-4317306 GCF_000699105.1 Pygoscelis adeliae
TACCCGCCAAGGGAGTGTTTTCTCCACAGGTCTGGGCCCTCAGGGGCCGCCTAACGACCGAGCGGCGCAGCCCCGGGGGCCAGCACCCCCCCACCCAGCGCTTCCAGCGAGCTTGGCCAAGACGCCGCCCTCAGCTGCTCCCACAGTGACCCCCTCATCTCTCCCCTCCCCGCCGTGCGCTGCCCTCCGCCGAGAGCCGTACCAAGCCCAACGATTTTAACCCGCAGCCCACAGATTAAAGCGGTGGATACTGTTTAGTCAACGCAGCCCGTAAGTCATTCTACTCCTGCACAGCGTCTGATGTCCATTATTAAAACAGGCGCTGAATAAACCCAGCCTTTTAAGTAGCCGACAGTGGCGCTGGCAACATAGTCGTTTCCTGATAGTCTCAGATGTCATTGCATCATACACCTCAATAATAAATAAATATTAATTGCAAATTAATTTAAGACATGGGGTTGGTAAGGTGTCAAAACCTCTGCCTTGGACACAAAGTCAAGCAGTAGGTTTGATGTTTCACTGCTTCAAACCGTCTTACAGAAATATAAGATTAGAAAATTAAACATATCTCTGTGCAGAAAGGCAATTACAAGGGCATAGCCTGTCCACTGTATTTAAGCATAACTTCCACTGACATCATCCAAGCAGAAAACAGATTGGTAATAACACATTCACTTTTCCAAGCTTTTTTTAGTTTTCCTGCAGAATGCTTTCCACATCACAACATCGCGCGGGATTTACCAGCTGCATCATCATCCTGCCATCTTTCAGAAACCAAGTGGCTTGATCAGTACACGACTAGGAAAATAACGGTCTCGCAGGAAGTAAGTTTGGCGATTTAGCAGGTGCCATTGTGCCCTCTGAGCCCATCTCTACTAAATGGGTGTTGCCACACGCTGTTCAGGGGCACCGAAGGGGCTGGAGGCAATACCTGTCCAGAGGGGATGCGCAACTGCAACAGCCTTGGCCGCTTGCAGTCATTAGAGATCAGACAGCACTTGCAGTGACAGCAAGCGTTAACTGGTGTCGCGGCCAGGTCTCAACTGCTACGCCTGCCTGTGTAGAGCCCTTCGTGTTCTCGGTTGCAGGAGACATTCCTTATTTCCTCCATAGGCTGCGTTAGTCAGCCGCTAGGTTTTGGCCCCAGAGCGGTTGCAGCAGTCAGTTTTTCTAGTATATCTATCAGTTTGTTTATAAATTAAATTTAACTCTCTAAAGATTAGGAAGGCCTTAGTTTTCTCTGACCTGTGCCGATACGATTCATGAAATCAGAAAGGTGCCTCTAACCCACGTTGATGTGCTCTTTCAGCCGGGGACTGGGCTAATCCACGACAAAGAATAAAGCACTTTTAGAGCTGCTCCAGTTCACTGCCAGTTGCCTGCTGGGGCACAAAGGGTGGACTGGCTTCTTGGATTGAAAAAAAAAAAAAAAAGGGGGGGGGTGTTTAGGAGTTAGGGCTGGCTTAGGTTATTCAGTGTTGTCCCAAGAACAGCCCTGCGAAGAAAGCGCTCAATTAGGCTGATCAGCCTAGTTTTCCAACTCCGTTGCAACGTCAGAGCAAAGCAAAAGCAGTATTTGCAACATGATCAAGGATTAGGCCCTTTCTGTTTGTTTTAAGAGACGGGGCTGCGTTTTGCAAGCGAGCGCTCTTGACAATTCTGAGATGGAGAGTTGTTGTAACTGGCCTTCGAACAGAAGCTGTGCGAGCTTCAGCGCATGATCTCGGATCCTGGCTTAACGGCGTTCTGCTGCTGCGGTAGCGAAGCCGTCAGCGAGCAGGCAGACAGACAGTTACCCACATTATTCCACGCGCTGCGGTGGGCCTACCCACAGGGGATTAGGCCAAATCTGCTAACCTCATTTCTGTTATATAACCTAAGACAGATCTGAACTCTTTCCTCCAGAGGATTGTGTGTTAAACCAGAATATCACCTCCCCCTAACCCTCTTCAGCTGTAGTTCAGATTAGGTTTTGCTGCTATCGTAATTCATACTGCACCGTAATGGAAATGGAATTGGTTGAGATGGCACGCAGCCATTGTGTCTAGACATACCCAGGTTACTTGTATACAAGTTTTATCAGGTAACTGCTATCAGCGCGGCTTTTTGCAGCGCAGGGTTTAGCACAGAGCATGGAGACCAGAGGCAGTAAGCGCTTAGATCGTCCACACGGAGCTCTTGGGTGCTACAGCCATTAGTAACTAAGCTGCTTAGTTTAAGAACTAACTCAGGTAAGCTCAACGTGGACTGCAGGTGCACAATGTGCACAGAAGACTGCCCGTGATCAGTGCGATTTCATAATAGGGTCCGACATCAGCATTGCTTTTCTTGTAGCTATTTGCGATAGTCATGTCGGTGTCACACGCGTGGCACCACCACACCTGGTGCTCCCCAGATACACACATTCTGAAGCCTTCTGAGCCCTCGCGGAACTGTTCATCCATCAACACAGATCTCTGATCTACTCTTCCGTCATAACCCATGGGCTTATCTCATGCAAATGCTTACTCAGATCAATAGTTATGCTGAAGTTTAGCTAATATTGCCTCAGAACGAGGGAGAACAAGTCTTCTTCCGGCTTAGCAACAGCATAGAATGCCAGGAGTAATACTACTGGATGCAGTTAAATTACACCAGTGTGAAAGTGAGATTAAGTTGAAGTGAGGCTGCAGTCAGGCTGCACACATTTCGCTATGCACAGTGAGAAACTGGTACACTTTACTGAGGATTATGTCCATTTTTATCTTTTCCTTAATAGTATGGGAAAGAAAACAGGGTTTATTTGGATTCTTAAATTAGAGACGAAATTGCTATGCAAAGATATTAAGGAAATTTGCAGTTATGCAACTGGAGTCCTAGAGGAAAAAAGTAAAGAATTTTACTGAGGAAAAACAAATTGGAAACAATTACAAGACATTAAGAGGGAAGTGGCTGGAGCTTTGGGCTTTTTCTCTTTTTTTTTCCCCTTCCCTTTTCCTTTTGAGGCCTGAAAACATTTGCATATTGTCTTAAATGTGATCCCTCTTTGGTCCTCTTCAACCTATACTGCTTAAGTCACATAGTCATTCATGACTAAAATGAGGGACTGGATTCCTCCAAAGGAGCTTCAGTGCAACAGGGAAGGAAAGGAGCATCGTCAAGGCATTTTTTAGTCACTGGGGAAACACGTCTTGTCTTTTATGGGAATTAACACTCACACCTCCTTTTACAGTCATCCTTTCTGAACCAAGCCGCTATTTATGCCAGTCTTCTGCAAATTGTTCCATGTACTCAGAAGCCTAAAACTCTTCTAGGGGCTCTTCAGGGTGCCATGGTAAGGCAACGTATACACTTAAGTTGCAAACACAAGACCCAGGTAACTATGACTCTTGAGTAACCACTGAGCAACTTCACACCCACGGCTCAGTTAAGCGTGGGATATACTCTGAGAAGGATCAGAGCTGTAGTTTACAGCATTGTACTCAGCCTTCACATGCACACCATGCTGGATTAAGCAAGGTGACTTGATTAGTCTGGCAAAGAGAATAAAGCCCTTAAAAATATGATGTAGGAAGATAGCACTGAAATCCAGGATGTATGCCTTCAAGAGTCAAGGCTACAAGCTTAAAAACAAAAACAAAAAACTGAAAGGATAGGAAGAGAGGGCATGCCATGTGCTTGTAACGTACTGAAAAGGAACTTAACATATGTGAGCTGAGGAAATGCGGCATTGTAAACATGCTATTTATATAGTGCCAAAAGTATACTTTTATGGGGACATAAACATTAGTCACCCCAGTGCATACAATCTTTCCTTCTAAAGAAGATAAAGACACTGCCCTGTCAGAGCCAAATCAAAGTCCAACTTCAAGAACCAAGCACGTCTCAACTTTGAGAAATCTCAAATCAAAATTTGGTCTGGGGTGAAGTCACTTGACTCGTGCAGACCTTGTCCGTAAAGCAAATAAGTTCCAAACATTGCAACTGAGATTCGTAAATAGGGACTTTAGTCGCTTCTGTTGTTATTAAACTCTTTTCTAGCTACACCGCACAGTTTCAGGAGGAAGAAGTGAAAAAGAAAACAAAGCCTTATCCAAGTTTAAACTCGGGGGAATGTATTCAGGCAGAATATAATTAGCAAAGTTGGAGGATGGCCAAAGTGCTATGTGCAACGTCACGGTCTTACAAAAAAAAAAATACCCGAGGATTTTCAATGACCGCAAACATCAGGACCTTGTTTTTTAATCTGCTCCATATAATGCAATCGGGTCATCTTACATAAAACCAGACATGCACATAACTACCTTGAGAGCATTTTACTTGGTATGTGAGCAGAGACATCTACGATGTGGATTCCTGTTTCATAGATGGTAGAGGAAATACTGCTCTGTCTTTCTACCATTTGTCTACCTGCTGCCAGATTTTGACAGTAAGCAGGTCTTCTTTTAGCCTCACTGAATTTTAATGGAGAAAGGTAATGCAATTTAAAGAACAACAAATGCAGCCATGTGCAGAGCATGAATGTTGAAGTCCAAGTCCTACTTCTGTTTCTCCCCTTGTCTTCAGCTCTTATCTGACCCAGTCAGGAGACAGAGATAACAAGTAACACCAGCACCAAGCGGAGAACTCTTAGGTTGAACTCTGGTCTGAGTTTCTGTGGGAGATTTTAGTCTAAACTAGCCAGCCTGACTACTGGAAAAGAGAGCGAACAACAGTAAAATAAGATGTTATTCTAAGGACAGCGAGGACTGGTTCGTTTCCGACAGAGCTTCCCAGAACATTATAATGCTTCGTAACACAGCTAATCATGCTAAATAAAGTGTAGCCTTAAACACACTTAGGACTAGCTTCTCAACGGGTCCTCCCATTTCACATGCAGCATAATTTATGTTTTTTCCTAAACAACTGTATTTTGTACACAAGGGATGGTTAATACAATTTTGGAAAAAGAAAAAATAAATTCATAAAATATGAATAAATAACCATAAGTTGTTTACACAAATAAACATTCTGGGGCATGGGATTTTATTCAGTAATTGCCATATTGGTCGTAAAACATGCCTGAGAGCCCAAAGTATTGCTTTATTGCATTTAGCAGCAACAATTAGCCTCTCAATTTTTCACTGCTTTAACAGACAGTATGGCTTTCTACTCTAAGAGGAGGTAAAAAATAAAACAAAACTCAAGCTCTTGCGCGTGGCTGTACACTCCACAGGCATATGCGCAAGTGGCACAAAAGATCATCGAGGCTTGGACTGTGGTCTGAGGTGCAGGAAACAAAACCGAAAAAAACGCTGCAGACAATTTTCCTTCCTATTCTGGGGGACTACATAGGGCAGAGGGAGCAGTGAAAAATTTCGTAATAAGGCTCTCTCGCAGAAGTACCACAGGCAACAAATTCCTTACAGCTGAACAGGAGAATAAGTGCAAAACTGAAGACAACAGGAAGAGGTGTGGTCCTTAATACATCATTTGCTGTATTTTACTGTCTGTGAGCCAAGAGAAGTAGAAGGCCACTGAAATTCCTAGAGAACAGAAGAGCCCGGAGAACTACTGAACTAGCAGGCTTCCCAATGCTTGGGATTTTTACATTAACTCCTTCCTATAAGAAAGGAAGCATATGTTTTGCAAGAGAGAGTATTCATGACCTGACACCCCCCCCATCTTAATTCAAATATTAATTAAGTTAAATAATATAGTTAAGTACTTTGGAAACACTTGTTTTTCCCCAGTAGCAGACATTCAGCTAAACATGGCAGCCAAGCGGCATGTCACGAGGACTCCAGTCGTGCAGAGACTTGTAACTGGAGGAAGAGTGCAGATGCGATAGAAGTTTGGGAATTCTATTCCGGTGAACTACAGATGTGATAGAGGATGCAGATACTGATGCAGCACAGTTACCTCACAATTTGGATAATTAACCCACGGGTAATCAAGAATTGACGGTATTACGCTAACTGCAGAAGCTACTGCATCCTAGAAACATTGCTGGGAATATCTACCTTGTGTTTTCATCTCACTAGAACTCTAATTTGGACAGCTTATTGACCTACTTTCAGTGCGTCACTGCTTTCAGCATGTTAAACCCCCCCCCCCATCCCTAAACACTCACGGCTCTTTCAAATAAGGGCAAGAAAAAGACAGACAAAACTACAGATATTGCTTGTGCATACAATCAATGCATCCCTCCCCCACTAAAGTTTAATAAGGATTGTTAGTACATCATTGTAGCTGGTAATTGTGTAGGTACACATGGTAATTGCATGTATTTGCACTAATTATGTAAATGCACAATAATTAAAGCTCCAGGGTTTTCATGGTAAATTTTTAAGACACTCATGGATTTGTCATGGCAAAAGTGTCAGTCATGTAACCTAGTGGGAAAGGGGAGGAGGAGGCAGCTCAGGAGAACATGCTTCTTAAAATACAGAGATTTTTACATAAATAAGTGGATAGAGGACACTACTTCATCATCAAACACAGCTGTCGTGCCTGGGCACAGTTTCTTTCAGACTCCCTCATCAGACCTAAAAATCTCGAAACCCCCCCAAAACACATTGAGTTTTTCATGGTAAGTTAAAACTCAAGGCCAAGGACTCCCCCGCTTTCTCCGCTTAACGTCCCAGCTTTTCCCACTTAGCCAGTGAAAGGCAGGAGGAGAAATGAATTTGTGCTCTCTTTTTGCTATCGTGGTGATCGCTCCCTACTATTACCAGTTCGCTCCCTCTCCCAGAGGCCTTATCACACTCCACTGAATACGTCAGTGGAAATATCCTGGCGCTGCTTGGATTTGGATTGATCTAGTGTGCTGCCTTAGCGCAGGAGTTGTACACTAGAGGTTCGAGTTGCTTTTGCCTTGGGGTTTTCCCCCTTTTCTACCCTCCCCTAAAACTTCAGCCACCCCCCCCCCCTGCAGGTTTCCTCTGGGGAGCACCCAGACCTTCCTGCAAGCACTTCCCCAGCACACCAGGCAGGAGCCGCCCGTTCCTCCCCACCATGCCACGCTGCAGCCCAAGGCTGAGCGTGCCACAGCACAGCTGCTCACCAGAGCCTTTGCTGCTGTGCTCCACAGACCTCTAGGGTCTTGGGGAATTAACTACTCCTTAGTTACTTCAGGCATACGAAGGAAACGCGGCTTTAGAAGCACACAGTGTACATCTCCTCATACCAAGACAACAAACAGGGACCTGGATTGTCCAGCTGTTGAGCTGCTTATAATCACCTCCGACAGCAAACCCGAGCAGCTCCCTAGAGCAATCCCGTTATCCTTATGCCAGGAGCACAAGGGGCTGCTCAAGAAGCACAGCAACGTAACATAAGGTGCTATGAATTCAGAGCACTGCTAAGCATTTCACGCTGAAGAGCTTTCCATTTCAAAACACATTGTTTGAGATCTTAATCACTTAAATCAAGTGCTGTTTTTTTAGTCACTGAAAGGTATCTGCATTCATAAGACTTAAACCACTTAGAAGGCATCAACCTGACTTACACTTAATGCAGAAATATTCTTTACACCACCACCACCACCTGTTTGATTTCAGGTGTGCTTATGGGTCCCCATGGCACAGTTGCAGTCTCACTTGTTCCTACACACCTACCCATCTTCACTCCTGGACACCTCAACAGATAGTCATCGCAAAAGTTTTAAGCTACCAAGACCTAATAGCTTAAGCCAAGACACAAAAGAGAGCTTCCTCAGGATTTGCAACAAAGCTTTGAGAAGGTTTACAGGACTCACACATTGTTCCTTATTTAAACCTAACCCTGTATACGTGGGTCAAAAAGCTCTACGTTCGTAGCACCGACCTCTGCTGCACCCCAGCACACCACCAGCCACACTTCTTACCTGTAGGACTGAAGACAGGCCACTCTAAGATAACAGACGATACAAAACCATATCCTGCCGCCTTGAGACACCCGTAGGGTCACACTGCGAAGCCTCCACACCCTTCCCTAAGGCTCCATAGAGCCTCCCCGGCTGCTAATTTCAGGCAGGTTTTTAGTACAGCTGTTTCAAATTGGCTACTCAGCTACAGCTGGGGCAATAATTAGTCCTCTCGTTAATACTTCCCGGGCTGGAGGAGCTGTCAGGATTCTCTTAGTCTGTGTGAAAAACATGAATAAATGTTGTTAAATACAAGTAGATCTAAGTAAATACAAATATATGCATATCAATGTGCATCACAGGTGGTGGCTGTGAAATGAACTCGTTGCTCTGAGATCCTCGCACGAGAAACGCTGACACAGCAGGTTATTCGGTAGGGACTGTTGGAATATACTAACCGTGGCTGTTTCAAGCCTGTCCACGGTGAAGGTGTCCTTTACCGGCTATTTGCAACCCAAACACCCAGCAACGGAAGATATTCTTGCAAATCTAGGCGTCATGATTTACTCAGAAATCAGTGGCAGATGCATGACCAGAACCTGTACCTGAACCTGTTCCTGACAGGGAAACTGCATCGTCAAGTGCCTTGTTCCAACAAGTCGGCAACCGTGTCTGCATATTTTAAATCCCTGCGTTGAGTCATCGCCATTTAAATGGAACTTAAACCACCTGAGCGTGTCATCCTCACTAACCTGCCACAAACTCCCTATGGAGTTTTCCCTTTGCAGAGCAGGCACAGCCCCGTAAATTCACCCCGAGCGTGACCCGACGCCGGGCAGTTATTTCCTAGTTGCCGTATCACAATATATGGCTACGAAGGGAAGCGTACTACCAGTTGTTTGTTTGCTGTGCTCGTTCTTTTAAAGAAGAATAATAATGCTATCGTTCCAAGAAGAATTGCACTTGTTCCACTTTCCCTTGCCCTTGAAAATTTAAAAGCAGAAAAGTAATCATTTAAGCCATTCCTTTGGCTGTGGGGTTTTATTTTATTTAATCCCTATACATACACGTTTTTCCAGTATACATGCTGAAACAGCAGCCATTTGATTTCCTGTTATTGTTAACGATTCTACGTTTTTTGTGTTTTGTTTTAAACAGAAGCTCATGCAGCAAGTTAGACTGGAATTAATGGCTTCCTGACTTTTGATGAAATTCTTTTTTTACGAATGCTACTTTTCCATATTTCCTTTCTGGATTTTTTTCTTTTCTTTTGGCAGCTGGCATGCAACAGTTAGACCCTATCATCTGATGGGTAGGGGCCAAAATACTCCCAATAGGTAGAAGTGGCTTTAAGACCGCTTATTACTGCATAGACTTCACCTTTAGAAACCCAGAAAATCCCCAAACCCATCTGGAAGCACGTATAGCATACGTTGTATGGCTACTACTGTTGGGTTTTGTTTAAATACTGAATAAAACTTGTAGATGGAAGCTAGCAACTACAATTATTAATTATTTCTGTTGAGACTCCCTAACTGAATGTGACGGGGAGTGCAGAGGTTACCGGTGACACCTCCAACCTTATGTCCTACACTGGCATGGTAGGACTTGAAGATTAGATCAGTGGAGTACAAGGTACCTTCATCGAGGTCCTGAAATCACAAGGCACCTTTGCTAAAAGAAATCTTAGTGAGGAGAAAGTACGAATTCTCGTGCTGCCTGTACTGCGCTACCATTTTCACAGGCGAGAGAAATCCCAGTTACGGGCAATCTGTGCTACTGCAGCCCGTCCTCTCCTCAGTGTTGCCTCCTGGTATGATATTTTAGAATCAGTCCTCGGGGACTGAAGGGAGACTTTGTCTGGCCCTACAGAGTGGGGAAGAGACAAACAGAACAACTGGCCTCTCAAACGATGGAGATGGAAAAAAGCAAAAGAGCGATAAAAAAATTCCCTTAGCCTGATATTAAACATCCCTCCTATCTTGTTTTAAATTGATCTGGAGGAAAGTGTAGAGAGAAGTGACTCTGATCTTTTCAAATACATGAACAATCTTTTTGCTATTTTATAGGTATGTGGAAGACACATCTTGCCAGAGCTGAATTCATATAATTCGTGTAATATTTAGACACCTGTAGTGAGATTATTTTTCCTGTTTTAATTTGAAGAGCCTGCATTTCTCAGTCTTTTTGCTGTTGAGACTACTGAAGAACTTAGCTATTTCTCTGGGGAAAATGTATGCCAAAAAACCTGGCAGTCTGGCCCAACAGTACTTATATTCCAAGTATTATAAAACATATGTAACAAGAAGGCTGTTGCTTTCTTTTCAGGGAAGCTGAACAATGAATCCCACAGGGCATCAATGGGAGCACAGTCAAACCTCCCTCCATTTCGGTGTTTTTTTCTCTGCTTTTGTGACATGAAGTTAAGGCCCAAATTCTACAAAATGCTCAACAGGGAAACTCGTGCAGCCCAATGGCTTCCCTGAGGCACCATTTACATACAATTTGTTGCAAGATTAGGATCAGAGGCTCTTTTCTCCCTGTCTGACTACCTCCTTGGGTCTTATTTTTCCGTTGTTATGTTTTTCTTTTTTAAATTGTTTTGACTGAAGTCAAGTAAAAATTGTTGGTACATTTGAAATCAGTGTCTGCTCTGATAATTGTTGGGCTGCCAGAGATCAGCCATGGAGAGTTTGACTTCAGAGCAAGATTCAGGCTCGCAGAAGAAGTGACTGTATTATATGAAAGACGTAAGGACCCAGTTCTGCAAGGCTGAATCGAGCCCTAAATGATTTGACCAAGAGTGCAGCAAAGCCATGAGACATTCACGGTGAAAACGTGGCATCCAACTTCAGCAGTCCTCCTTCCGCAGAGGTCAGAGCATTTATGAATATCAGTCAAGCGGAGTAAGATCTGCCCCCTTTAAATGGTCTATTACCATCCGCAAGTGCTTGATAACGCAGAGGACATACTTCTGCTCTCCTGGAACAATGCTGCAAGCTAAAGCTGCTCCTCTGAAGTCCGTGGAGTCGCTCTGAGTCTGACTGCCAAGTGGTATGTGTGTAATCTAGCAATACATTTCAGTTTGACGGTAAGATTTCGACTTCAGAATTTGTTTTCGTTCAGAATCTGAAGGAAAAAAAGTTGGCACGTTGAAGATTTCTTGTGAAAACTTGAAAAACCATGCTTGTCACCGAAATATTAAACAGTAATATCAATATTGCAATACTTAGTATAGCATAACATTGGAAACAAAAGCAATTGAAATGAGTCAGCATGAAATGTTTTATCAAAATAAACGGGAGTGTTGAAATAATGCATTTCTGCTCTCTGCCTTTGACAATGTCATTGAAATCAACACTTTCTCACAAAAGATCTGGATTTCACTCAAAGCGCATTTTCCAGCTGAAAAGCGTATGCTCTCCATCAGCCTAAACGGCTGCAGGAGGTAGAAGGAACTGGTAAATCGGGCCCTCTGGATTTACGCGGGAGCGAGAGCGGAAAGTGCTATACGGTACGTGTTAATGGCTGTTAATTCACGTGTGCCTGCTTACAGAGATCTGCGGGCAGCTCTGAATATTGCGATATGCCCAATTTCTTTCTGTATGAGTAAGGAAGAATATGAATACTTGAAAAGCCGCAGCCTGCTCTGGAGTAGAAAAGCCAGCCCTACTACAAAGAAATTCTTGTGCCTCTTTAATTACCCTTCTTCACCTATAGGTGGAATTTCCACTCCAACAGCTTTAGCAAGGAGCCTGTTAGCCTGGGAGGAGATTTCTGTTTGTCTTTGTACAGCAAACACTGGCTCTGTTGTGCAGCGCCAGTTTCTGATTCTAATGATTTCCTGAATTCATTCTCTTCCGTACCTCAGGGAAGGAAGAGGAGATCCTCTTGAAAATTCAGATAATTGCTTTTATTTGATTTTTATTAAACCTCGTTCAAGAATAATATGATGGCTTTTTTTATTACATTGTTCATCACTGTGGCATTTTTAAATTTGCTTTGCTAAAAGAAGCAGTTTACTAAGCCAAAGATTTAATTCCAGGATTTCTGCGGAGAGAAAACTGGAAGCTTTTTTTGAGGTTGTTTTGATTTCAAAGACTTTCGTAATACTGATATCTATCATTATCTCCACTTTCTTTCTTTAATAGCCCAGGCTTCTTCCCCAGCCCCAGCAACCAGAGCGTGCTGCAGTTTATTGCGTATGCATCTGGAGCTGGCGGGGCCGGCTTCGCCCCGGCTGTGCCTGGCTGCCTCTGAGGCGAGGCAGTGCAGGGGATGCTCGTCCTCCCCCGCTACGGCTATCGCATCGCCTGGGCGAAGCTGATACCCGCTGTCACGCGCAGACGGCCGTGGGGAAAGAACGGGCTCCAGCTCCGGCGGGAGATAAGCGCGGGGCCAGGCACAGAGCTGCCGCGGGAGTTATCCCACCACCCAGCCGGGGGGAAGCCACCCCCTGGTTTTGGCTGAGTCACGGGCTCTGGGGTGGCAACTCGGTCTTCCCGCTGGCGAGCGGGAACGTGCGGCAAGGCCCCGACGAATCCCTCCCTCCCTCCCTCCCTCTAAAAGTCTTCCGTGGCTGAAGTTACAGGGATTATTCCCATTGTACACATGGGGTGACGGATGCGGAGAAGCAAAATGCGTAACCTGCACTTAGCAGAGATACAAGTAGCCAAGCAATTAAAATTCAGGACGGACAACTTCATGTTGCTAAGACTAAAGAATATGGGTTTGGGAAATTTAATCTATTTACCTCTTTGCTGCCAGTGTGACATCATCTACTGTCCATTAATAAGTCACACACAGAGCTACTTGATGTGCGGTTTTATGAGAGCTGTTATTTTGAGAGCTGGTCATTTAAAGATAAGTGTTTAGGAACATGAGATTTTCATATACTTTTAGAGCAAGTTTTCCCCTTTTTCCATTTTATCACAGGAAATAACATCTCAAAACACTGTGAAGACTTTGTAAAAGGCTCTTTTTTATCTCAAAAAGTTTTTAACAAGAATCCAGTCATCTTAGTTAATCCCTTTAAACCATGTCAATATTTACTTTTAAGTGGAGTTTCAAATACTCCATCAGCTGCACTCTCAGTTGAATCGGGACAATTCCCATTGACTGGGAATTACAGCTGAATGCTGCAGGGGCTTACCTTGAGTCCTCGTAGTTGCAACTTGTGATGGCAGTAAGGATGATGGGATGTCTGTTGTTAGCTTACGCATCTGTCCATGAATAAGTGGGTCCCCCAGGACCTCTTTTAGTCAGCTGCTGGGCTCCTGCCACATCTGTGACGTTCTGTACCCTCCATGAGGTTTCCAGAAGGGCCCATGATCATTAAAATAATCAGCGTGGGATTTGTAAAACAGCATGTTCACCCTTGTCTGTTCATCCGTATCTTTTGGAAGAAATGTGGCGATTTGGCAACAGCTTGACCCTTGCTCAGAAGGGTGACGGAGAAGGCCGGTCACAAACCCCACCACCCCGCAGAAGGTTACGTGCCATGAATGAGCAGCTCCGGCGTGCAGCTGATCCCCAACTGCAGGGCGCAGTTTTGTTACTGAAAGCCTGTAAATACGAACAGGACTTCAACAGCTCTTACAGGATAATGGGCAGCTACAGTTGGTTGAGCATAGGTGTCGTCGACACAGCTAAAGACCCTTAATAAGCACTGCAGCCACTTCCCATGGTTATCTGCAACCAATAATTTGTGAGAGAAGAATATTTTTAATGCTACTGACACCTAGACCTTTGTTTTCTAATTTTGATGGAATAACGGCAACAGACCTTGCATTACAAGACGAAAGACAGGCGGATGGAGCACCATTTCATTATATAGTTACCCTATTTCACCCTCCCTTTCTTGAGGCAAGGGACAGGTTATTTCCTACCACATGGGATAGCTTGCCTTTGCCCTTCTCTCACAGCAGACGTGTTTGGATCAGAGGAGAAGTCGGTAGGTCCAAGACATGGCTGGCATTACATTCTTTCAGGTATCTGGTCAATGTGTCCTGCTCACATCCTCAGAATTAAACTGATCACCAGTTTTCCAGGCAATAAGAATTTTTTTTCCCATTTAAAACTGGCTTTTCCTTTGCTTTTTTCTATAACATGGAACACAGTTGCTATCTATAATGGTTGGGAAATTTTATTCATTAAGTCCTCTGCTACTGCAGTGACACAGGGTATTCATGGTACCTCTGATCCCCTTCTTGTCCGTCTGTGATACATCATAGATAGGCTTTTTTTTTTTTTTTTTAAACTAGAGGTCTTATTTTTCCTGGGGAACATTAGGAAGCATTGCCTTGGCTGAGGATGTGGAGTCGTCATTCTGAGGAACCTCCTGTCATTGGATACCTCCTGCACCATTGCAGGGGTCACTTTGGATGACTCGGTTGTCCCCTCCCAGTCCCACGTCCCCAGGTAGGGGAGATGTTTCCTCTCTGGTAATATGGTAACAGGGAAAGGCCTCAGCTCACCCTCGTGGTCCTCAGTGTGGGGCATCATATGGATATACAGGAGGCAACGACTGAAATAATTTAAATCTTCCCTGGCTCCTCAGGGTAGCTCCTGGCCTAGGGCACCACGTTCCTTGCCATTTTCCTGACCACGTCTTATTCGATCGCACGCTGTTTGTACTTAATGTTAGAGAAGCGAACTGAAAATTATAAAGCTACAGCAACGATCAGAAGGCAGAAAAAGGCGTGTAAATATAAACAGTGAAGTGAAAGGATGTGACTGGAGAGCAGCGAGTGCTAAATGGCGTATTTCACAAGAACTTGAGCGTGCGCTTCCCTAGGAACCAGACACATCTCTGCAACACAGCTCTCAAGTCTCCAGCTAGTTACCTTTTTCCTTCCAGATTAATGTTCATTTTAGAACACCTCAGCTTTGGCTACTGCTGGCTCTAAGCTATTTATTTTCTGAGAGACTGACTTTCACATCATGTAATAAATTGCTGGGATATATGGTGCATGCAGAGAACTGCTGGGTACATTTCAACTAAAAAACAGACTGGATCAATCTCTCTGCGTAGACATATTTCTTTTTCTGGGAAAAAAAAAAAAGGAAAAAAAAGAGAAAAAAAAAAAGCTATAGGTAATTTTGTTGGGATTTTTTCCCCACAACAGTAATTTCACAGAGAGAAAAAAACAAAGTGGTAACACCCCCTCTTGGCTTTTCTTTTCCTTTCTGGTAGAAGTTTGCTAAAATTAAATATTTTCAGAATTATTTTAAGCTTAAATAACTTGAAAGTAGATCTGGATCTGGAATTTGACTAAATCAGAAATGAAAGAAACTTTTTCTCATTGCTTCCTCCTGGTGCTAAAGATTTTTCATATTACTGTGATGCAATATTCTGGGTTTGTGAGATCCCCCGTAGAGTGACTCTGGAGCCCCCCATCCGCTGTCACAGCTGTGGCAGTTCCTGCCATACTGAGAACTCTTCCATGTTCTACCTGCTTTGCAGTATAAAACACCACTGCTGCTTTGCTTGGTCTCTCTGGAATAACTCAAAACCAAACCAGCACATATGAAATAAACCCTACATGCTTTGTCTCAGATTCTTCGCCATCTGGAGCAGTTTCCTTAGGGCTCAAGAGTCTTTCCTGAAGACCTCACCCCCACCAGGCTACTGAAGCGTGCTTGCCCCTTCCTCTCTCCTCCCCAAAAACTTCCTTTTGAACATTATGAGTCAGTTATAGGTTTCCTTATTATTGCCTGGTCTCATTGTTGGTCAGTGTTCTGGTTTTGGCTGGGATAGAGTTAATTTTCTTCCTAGCAGCTGGTACAGGGCTGCATTTTGGATTTAGGATGAGAACAATGTTGATAACACACCCATGTTTCAGTTGTTGCTGAGCAGTGCTTACACTGGTCAAGGGCTTTTCAGCTTCCCGTGCTCTACTGACTGAGCAGGCTGGAGGTGCACAAGAGG
>NW_008825162.1:4317434-4325745 GCF_000699105.1 Pygoscelis adeliae
TGCTTTGTGTATTATTATTATTATTACATTATTGTTATTATTATTTTATTTCAATGATTAAACTGGTTTTATCTCAACCCACGAGTTTTTCCTCACTTCTACTCTTCCAATTCTCTCCCCCATCCCACCGGGGGCAGTGGGGGGGAGGAGTGAGCGAGCAGCTGTGTGGTGCTCAGTTGCCGGCTGAGGTGAAACCACAACAGTCAGAAAACAGTCCCCCGTTAAGGTCTGTTGTCCCTTAACAGTCCTTGAATAGATGACAATCCAGTTCAGTGTACGGTGGATCCCCAGCCATGTTAACGTTCAGAGCAGCAGAGCAGCTTTGCAGCAAATCTCTCCATGGTCCCCATTTATCCTGCGCTGGTTTGATTTGTTGTTTTGGTGCATATGAATCGTATTCCTTTTGGAGGAAACTAAACCAGAGGCTCTGCTTCAGGTGCACACCAGTGGTGCTTCAACCCCTAGCAGGGACAAAAGAGATCCGTAGGATACATTTAAACCGCGTGGATTTGGGATGTCCAGTCCCGTAAATCAAACTAAACGTAATCTGAGGTAAACTGCCAAACCACATGCACTGTAGATGTAGAGCCCTCACAGCCAGTTGCGCTGTCCTACCGATCTGCTCTTACTATGCCTAATGGCTTGCTAATGTAGACAAAGTCAGAGGCGCATAAAAGGTACAGCAGTTTCATATCATCAGCTTCCTAAAATCAATGAGTTCATAAGCTTCTGAGATCATTTAAGCTCCTGACTTATGTCTCTAGGCAGCTAGCAATATACAGCTCCACAGTACCTGCAGAGCTGAATTTGGTAGATGCCTTAATTTGGTGTTGCAATAATTAATGGATTTGTATGTGATAAAAAGATGGGGTGAGCAGAGGGACCATCTATCAGTATTTCACCTATTGGGAGCTGCGATTAAGTCCTCGAAGCTGTGAGATGTGGTCAGGCTGTAGAGCAGTTTAGGATAACAAGTGAAGACTGTTATCAGGTCCAATTACTCTCGAAAGGAAATTAAGAGAGGCAGAATATAATTACTTGAACTGGAATGTAGCCAGAGTGTTGGGGTGATCATTTGCTATATGATCATTAATGACTGTGGTGGAAAATTGTAGATTTAATGCCACGAGGTAAATATTCACTCTTACCAAGGACTATGCTCGTTAAGAATAATATGGATGCAGTCATAAAAGAACGTTAATTGAATCCTGTGTATGGGTGAGCATTCATCTTCTGAAACCAAGTATCAGCACTAACGTCTCTCAAAATACATAGAAATGCTGCTTAACGTCTAGTGGGGGTAGGGAATCGAAAGGGCTCTCTGTCATCTTTTTTTGGTTCTGATGATAAGGCATAAGATGAAGTTTCCATAGTTAGCGCAGACTGGCCTCTTTTGGATACCATGGAAGCAAACGTATAGGGATGCAAGCCAAACTGCTAAACAGTATGGATTTGAGGAATGGCTTACCAGAAATTCTAGATGTGAAAAGAAGCTTTTGAGGTTTCGTGGAAGCCAGAGTGTTTAACAAATAATGTACTATCTTGTCTTTTGTCCTCCTTCTGTCCTGAAAGTAATAGCGAGATTTTGTATGTCAGTAGTGTCTTTCATGCATTTAGATTACCCTTCAATTGAGCTTCATAGTACTCCAAAACAGAAGGATAAACAATATATGATAATAGCTTTACCTTTTACTGCAGCGCAGCAGATACATAACCACATTATCAACCGAGGTGTGAAAAAAAAATCAGTGCTTGACAATGCTTAAGGAATTTGAGAAGGTGAGAACCCAGTTTATACTTTTAACATTTGAAAATAAAAGCTTTAGTCCTATGACTATTTCTGTGCAATACTTAGGTCATCGGCTACTGAGATGGTTACACATATCTTTTATATGCAACCCACCAGTTCATACTCAATTCCCGTTAGGATGCTGGGCACCGCAACAGCTGTCAGACTTTCAGGACTTTTAAAATACTTCTCTAGTGAGAGATAGTTTGCTTAATTAGTGCCCACAGCGGCCAGTGGCTCTGCTTCACAGCTCACCTGAAGAAGGGCATGTCTAGCTGCGCTCTGTCTCTTACTTCATGTAACGCACAGGCTCAGTCAGAAAGGTCCCTCTGCTGAAACCCGAGAGCTGCATCCATAGATGCTCCTAGGAAAATCGATGAGAAGGGGCATCTCTGAGTCTTTACAGGCTCGAGGAGCACTTTTTTATGAAATAGCTGCTGAGGAAGATCCTGGAATGATGTGACTCGCGTCAAAACTAAAACCTAACATCCACTAACGTAGGTCATCGCAAGTCTCTTTCCTTTAGTAGAACTGAAGTTCCTCAAGAGGTTCCTGTGCTTGCCAGTGTTTTGCAAGGAGGTCTTCATAGACTGGGAAAAACTTTAAATCCAGCTTGTGAAGCTCCTTGGTAAAAGAACTGGCCACTTAAAGTGCATGAGGCTTGATCCAGAACTTGCTCAAGTCCGTAGGATAGTCTCTGTCACGTATGGAGGCAGCTGAGGCTTTCATTCAAACTGATGAGCTTGCAGGAAGATTCATCCAAACCCACAGAAGATGGTAGAGACGTTTGTGAATGAGACCAGGGGAGCGGCAGAAATAGCGGTCTCTCCTGTTACTGCTTTCCTGGAAGTCCCACAAGCCTTTTTGTGCTTCTGGAAGAGCGAGAGGCAAGAGACCTGCTTGATTTGAATCAAAAGAATCTTGTTAAAAATATTCAAGTCTCTGAGAGCGCTGCTTACATTAGCATGATTATTTAGTCTGGAAAAAAGGCCTTCATTGCACTCGTCTTTGGGAGGCCCAGAGTGCCAGCTGCAACTCCTGAAAAAGGAAATTCCAGCCAGCACAGAGAGTGCTCCTGTTCCCATCGCCCAGGAGTCGCCTGCTCATGGCCAAGGCTTCTGGAGGCTTTGAGACCCTCTCACATACCACTCTTTTACAGAGTAAGAAGGCAGCCGTCGTAAACAAGTGTCCTTTCTGAAAGGACGGACCAGACCTGACTTCAGAGGCGCCACTGGCAACTTTAATAATCTATCTGGCAGAAGACAACCAGAAGAAACCAGATCTGGAACTGGCAAAGAGACCTTAAGGTCAGCCCTATTTCAGCACATCACATTTAATAGGGGAACAGGAACAATAAATCCCACCATGTCTTTAATAGTTCAAGACCTTTGCATGCTGGGAGAGGAGAAAGTCTGTGGTGTAGTGCGTCAAGTTTTATGTCATTCTCTTACTTCTGCGCCTGTAAAGGCAGCTGACAGCACTTAACCTAACACTGCTGCTATTGATAAACAGGAAAACATTCATTAAACAGTGTAACTCTGAGGAGAAAACTCCTAATTCATCGAACCAGGTTCATCTAAGGGGGATCCTTCATAGCATCAATACATGAAGGGTACATTTTTTTCCTTTTTAACTGAAACTGTGACAGGTCAGTCACCTCAGACACCTTGTAACGGTGATGGCCATCCCACAGGTTGTGAAGGATTTTATTGACCACTGGGCATTTCATACTGCTGCCTGGAATGAAGAGAAACTTTATTCTAGCAGAAATAGACAGGATATAGTGAGCAAACATGGGAGCTGGAACATGCTGCCTTGTACAGAAAAAAAAAATAATCCTGTGAATCCACTGCAGTAAGTTAACTGCTCCATGGACCATCTCTGGTGTTTTGTGGTGTTGGATGCTGGGCATGGGCAGCTGACGTGCAGACTGCTTGCAGCAGTGTTAGAATATGAGTTTATGAGAAGCAGAAGATGACGTTAAGACCTGGAGCAGGTGGGTCGGCTAGAGGGAAGAATTTGAAATGTCATTGTAGTTCCCAAATTTCCTGGTCAGAGCAGCTGAGACGATTAAGAAGAGAGAAGGAGGCGTCTGACTGTTTACAGGTATGAGCTTATAGAAAATTGCTTCTTCCACATCCTTCTCCTCTGAGCTTCCAAAGGTGCTCTCTTTTACTTCTACTCTGTTGCAGCCGAGTACTCATACTGAGGCCTTGGAACAAAGCCACAGTCTAGCCTTTATTTCTAGCCTCATAGTATAGATCCATAAATAAAGTAAACCCCCGTATGGCAGAGTAATCTTCAAGAATGCCTCAGCTTGAATAAACGTTTATAGCAAAACTATAACCCTTTCCTTGCAAGTCAAACGAAGTTTTCATCTGATTTATAGCTTTTGTTATTAGCGTTATGGACCACACTGAGAGTGACCAGGTTCCCCCGTTTCCTGGCAGATAAAACACCGTGTGTGCCAGAGATAGTAAGAGGCAATTCAGTGGAAGTGACAGTGCAGTGGCCAGAGCCCTCCCGGCACGGGCAAACTCTTTGGCTGCCTGGTCAAGGCATGGTCACGGCCGCTTGGGGTTTCTCTGCTGCCTGCCGAAGCCCGTGGCAAAACAAAAGGGAAATCAAATAGGAGGTAACATTTAAGTTTGGTTTTAAAATTAAGATGCAAATCTGCTACACAAATATCCTACAGCAGGCAAGTCCAAAGGGAGCACGTTTCATTTTGAATCGGCTTAAATTTCTTAAACTAACTTCACTGACATTTGTCTTGTGCCGGTTAATTTACTTATGTCTGCTTTACCGTTATCGCACTAAGCATAGATAAAGTTCTCCACACGAAGGTTTGCGCTAGCACGACGAATCTTACGCTGCAGCAAAAATGCTTTTGTATCAAACTTGCCCTGTGCATCAGCAACAGCCACCACTGTGCACGGTTGTTTGTTCTTGGTGGAAAAGGGTGAAGTAGCATTTGCCGCGTCACAGGCAGGCTGTGAGGAAAACGAGAGTAACCCTTTCGCCAAGGAAGATGTAGAGCAGACTCGGACAGCTGAGGGGAGGGCTGGAGGCAGTAACCAACTTGCAGGCAATTTTTAGTTGACCCTGGCTGTCTGCTTTTTACCATGAAATATTCATCTATAATACTTTGATCAATATGGGTGTTAAAAATATAGGAGGATTTCAACACTCTCTGAAAATCTTAATGATTTTAGGAGTAAAAGGATAAAACAACTGTAGGAAATTAATCTAAAAGAAAATTAATCTAAAAATCAGCATGTTCTAGTTTCCCTTTCTAAACCGTTAAAAATGCACATAAACAGAGCAATAATATCAAATAGCTCAGCGATTTTTTCCCTTCCACTGTAATGACCAAGAGCCTGTTGGGAAGCCGCAACCGCCAGCTCCCCATCTCAGTGACTGAGCGTGGTCTGGAAGGGAGGACAAGGGTCGGTCTCCCACCTTTGGGGACGGAGGAGTAGAAATGCAGAGAAAAGCTCCTGCTCGCCGGTGGGCAGGAAGGAGGGCAATTTTTTCTGTTCCAAAGTTAATTGCAACTTCAGGTTCTCTCTGAATACCTTTCAAGTACCTCTGCTACACAGGCTTCGGAGCCACTGTTATTTACAAAGTAGGAAAGTGCAACCAATGCAGATTATAAGAGCTCTTTTCTAAGAAGAAAGCAAGAGGCCTGCACTCTTCCAGCATCTTACCGGGGTTAAAATTATGGTGATTGCACTTGTAGGCAGGCAAATAGTCATTTAGCATGCTATTTTACCTGTACAGTCATGGAGCCTGCAATGATTAATGGGTAGGTTCATTTTCTATATTTCATTTTAAAGCGTTGGTGCTATAGGGCTCTTTTGAATGTCTGGAAATTTAACCATTTTCAGCCGCCTGGCTGGTACTGGAGCCTCTTTCATACAAACAAACAAACAAACAAACAAAGCCTTTCTGGTTAGTCCTCTGCATATTACACTACGTGCAAAGACATCCCGATATATACTGTCCCAGGCACTATACCGCATTCACTTTCCAGCTTGACTCCAATCTTGACCAAATGGAGCAAAGGAAACGTACACCAGAAAAAACCTGCATCGTCTTGGTCTTCTGGATAATTTCCTCCTTTCTAGCTATTGTCCCAGATGTTTCTATTGCCATTACTTTGCCTTTCAGCTGCTGAGTGAATTAAGTTGCCGGTACTGTCCAGAATGATTTCTTCCTCTCTCAGTCTTCTTCCCACAGTTACAGTGTTAAGTTTTCCGAAAATTGTGACTATCAGAATCCTTCATTTTTAGTATTTAAAGTAATTGGGCCAAATTCAGGAAGGAAACAAATAGGCATGGATCTGACCTATCGACTACAATGAAACCTCAGATAATACATGAATAAGCTGCATGTATATGAACAATGAAATCAAAGAATCAATCTGCCACGCTCTGTGTCAGTCCAGTGTACCCATGATTTATTTTAAACGTCTGTGGGTAGGGTCACCTTCTCTTAGCATGCCAATATACATGACCGTTCGTGCATGTAGAAGTCGATCATATCTGAAAGAGCTGTGGTGCTGGGATGAACCGCAGCTGAAATTCTTTTGAGGTGCACCTTTAGATTGTCTTTACACCAAGGTTGGTACCTACGTGAAATGGAGGCCGCATAAGAAAAACCTCCGGAATAAAAGCAGGAAAGCTGGCAAAAACTTCATGTTCACTGTGACCTGGTACTTTCCCGACAGAACAAAGAAACCTGGACCCCCCTCCCAGTTGCCCAGGATGGTCTACCATGCAAGATCCTTTATTTCACCTGTAACATTTTTATGATGGTTTACTCAACTCAGTTCTGTCATCACAGCAGAAAGCGGATTGCTAACTTCTAACACGTCCCTTCCTCAGGAGGTGCAGACTACTTTAAATAGCTCATCAACTCACTGGGAATTAGACACCAAAACCATGTGTTTCTTTAAATGCTACCAGGCATCAAGGTTCGTCTCCAGCTACCTTTGCAATTTTGGCCTAACTCTGCAGTCGTCACTCAGAATATCTACAGCTGTGGAAACCATCAGCGTTACAGCGGTATGAAATTCAAACAGGCTCTGTGTGGTGGTGTCTGATAAGATAAGAAAAGTTATTTTGTGATTTCAAGATAGTTTGTCTCCTCTGACAGCTTTCATGTCAGTGTTAAGGACTTCTTGCACAGCATTTGTCTGCATTTCTAGGAAACAAATATTGTTTGGGAAACAGCTTACTTGATTGTTTTCATCTAATAAAACTAACAATACTGATTTTTTAAATGAAATTAGGGTTCTCAAACAAAAAACACTGAATTTCCAAATATGTGCATTTGCTACTGCGTTTCTGTCAGGTTTCACGTTATTTCACTGAAAAATATTTCATCAGAGGAGAAAAAAATCACATGATACAGCTTTCACAGAAGCACTGTTATTTTTGTGGTTAGCTGAAATGTTGAGAAATGGTAGTGAGGAAGAATGTTTTGAAAGTTTTAGGTTGCCTTCTTGGAGATCTGGTGTCCTTGGGATGGTACAGAAAAAAGTAAAAGCCCCCAAATAAGGCTTTCATTCTGCAGTTTCATTCTGGCTAGCTCTCACGTAAGGACATAATTTCCTTCTCAGGAAAAAGCTCTACCTTCTCTTTAGCAGGGATGATCCTGTTCTCATTTTCTTTATTTTCTGTTTAATTTGGACCAGCGTATCTAAGACTCCCATAGTGTGTTACAATCATTAGGACATAATACACGCACTACCCGATGCAGGCAATGCCCCCCTGTTTTATCCGTATCCATTCCAGGATCAAACGTTTTCATCTAATCAAGGTGAGTGCCGTATGACCTTCTAGTGCCCTGTAAGACGCTATTGCAGAAGAAATCTTGGTTCGTACTGTCATAGTTTGCATTCTTGAATGTATTCTTCAGCGCCCAGGCGTGCGTGAGGACTCCTGCATGTCTACGCCACGAAGCGGTGCCTCCCTGAACTTCACTAGACGTGTTCTGGAGCACTCATTGCATGTGCGAAGCCCTCTGTTCAGACAGCAATGGTGGTCTCTGCTCTGCAGGGTTGTGCTTTTAAAAAACGAGTCTCCCAAGGAGTAGGGGTGCAATGAGCATGTAAGGCTGCGAGGTGACGCTTGGCCACGTCCTGATAAAATGTTAATGAAATCAATTGGAAGTCAATGTCAGTTTTACTCCTCACGTCAGTGCTAGAATTAAGCTAACGTTGAACACTTCTGAAATATTTGAACGTGCAAAGCTCGTTCCTTGGTTGCAAGGAAGAGCCACATAGAAAGGACTTGCCCGGCATAAATCTGTTGCTGAGGTTGCTACACTCTCTGCCAACAGCATCCACTTCCACGGGTTAATTCTCATCCCGCTTCATGACCATTTCTAGCAGTTCTTTTCCTCCTACTGCCTCTACGACTGCAGTGTAGCAGTTTGCTCTGCCCCACATCCCTGCCAGCTTTCCGCCGTTCCAGAACCCGTGCAAACAGAGGTGTTAAAAGGCCACATCTCAGCACT
>NW_008825162.1:4325784-4329400 GCF_000699105.1 Pygoscelis adeliae
CGCCCGCCCGCCCGCCACTAACGTTGGCCGTAACGCAGCAGCGCACGCTTGGACCGCACTGCCTGCGAGAGCCGCGACGTCGGCTTTCCCAACTGCTGAAGTCCTTGCTGTCAGGCAGGGATGGAGGATGTGCTATAACCTTAACGTACTCCTGAAAATTAAAGGAACTATAGTTAAAAAGACTAAGAAATTTTCTGTAAGTCCAGCCATGCCCCTTTCCAAGTTTTCTCTGTTAAAGAGAAGGCAATGTGTGGATTTTTTTTCTGAAGGGGACACAGAATTCTCTGTTCAATGGTGTGCTCTGGAAACTAGGTTTACAAACTTTTGCTGGCAGCTTAGAAAAATATAACAACATATTTACATTTCCTCAGGACAGGTCCTAACTTTGCGTTGGGGCAGGTGAGTTTTGGAATTTTGGACAAAAGTACTGAGGGCTGCTGGAATCCATTTTAACAGCTAATATGTTGAACTTTTAAGTAAGTGAGATGGTGTTGGTAAATCTTTTCAAAAGATTGAACTATTTTTTATTAATTGAAGATTTTTTCTTTATCAGGATGAAGAACTGAAGAGGTTTAATAAACACTCTTCTCCCCAGAGTCCTTTCCCTTTGAAAGTTTTACCTGTACTAACATCTAAGGGTCCAATTCACAGACCACGGACTTGGTGAAAATGTCCTTGTTGAATACAAGGAGAGGTCTGACCCGGGCCCAGGGGAGAAGACCCAAAGCCATCATTACATGCAATGCTCGTCAGCCTTAGGTGCCACGGAGAAGACCATTTTAACAGGTTTTGTGCATGGGGTTTTTGTCTTCTGTGTTTCTGTGGTGTGTGACTGAACCGAATCTATAAATACGAAACAGACCTGTGGTCAGAGTGCTGCGGCTGCAGCGTGTGCAAGGGAAAAAGAGAAAGGGGCTGTCTGAAACTTGTAATTTTCCTCCCTTTGTTTTCTGTGTATTGGACTTTTAACATTTTAATGTCCGTGTCTATCTTTAGCGGCAGCTGCTGTCTCTTTGGCTGCAGCACTTCACAGAGCGCAGCCGTACCACGCCGGCTCTGATGCACCGGCTTTGTCCTCTGCTTATTTTTCCTCAGGTAACTTTTGCACGTAAACATATTTTTCTCCCTGTGCTGTAAAACTGCAGAACCACAGGCTAGTCAAAATGGGGGAAACAGCCTGCCAATAAGACGTGGATTTTTCAGAAATGTGATTTAAGAAGTCTTGACTGGAAATCAATTAAAGTCCATCATGGAGTATTTGAACTCCAAGACATTTTAGTATGAAGCTGAGGCAGGAGAAGACACCATCAGGGTCCTTTACAACGGAAAGATCCAGTGTTTTTACAAAGAGATAAAAGCAGACTTTCCAAGGACAGAACGGCACTCCCTCAGATTTTTGCACAGGATTCAGACTAAACAACCTCGAGTTAATTGAGATTTTTCTTTCTCTTTTCATTCTCCTTTTCACTAAAACCAGCAGTTGTGCCGTGCAAGATCTGTGTGGTTTGTGGAAACAGCGAAATCAAGGTGTTTTCTTCCATTTCTAATAGTAGTTCTAACCTCTATTCTGCATATGTCCCAAGACTGGGGACATCAATGGTACTGTAATTTGCTCGTCCCATCTATGTTATCTTTCCATATGCAACTGTGCTGGTGATGTTGGATAAAAATTCAGTCTGGTCATTACCTAAAAAGGCTTATACCAAAGAACTAGTCATGTCAGTCACATCTTTGGCCTCCTGGCTCGTCCTTATCCCACCATTCACAGTATAAGGCTGTTCTGGCAGCATGGCCTGCCGTACATTTTAATACAGTCATCAAGTGCGGTACATGATCATTGCATAATTAAGAGACAAAGAGACAGGAGTTGTATTGCAAGTCACCACATGACTATACAATGGTTATTTGTGTAGTCATTTGTTGTGTAATTGCTTGAAACTCTCTTGGAGATTTTTGAAGCATTTCAGAAGCGTTTTAAGGGGATTGCTTTCAAAGATTAGTGGTTAGAAATTAATAAATGCAATGATTTATGGGCCTTTTTCCCATTTTATTAACAAAACCCCTAAGCAATTAGTTTTAACGGTTAATCATTGCTATTCTTTTTTTTTTTTTTTTTGAAAGAAAGGCCATAATGTATTTTATGTGGGTGCTGAAACACAGAGCCTGTGTCAGACTCCCTCCTGTTATCCACTCACGGACAGATACAGTGAAAAGTAATTTTTCCATTCTAGGGCTCTCCCATGCTTTACGGCCAAATATCTTTTCCCCGCGGCTTAATGTCCTAATCCACTTAACGTGGACTCATCCTCAAGGTCCAAATCTTTCAAGTGGTTTGTAGGATATTATTTAGTGATGAATATAGAATATAGGTGACAGCGTATCACATCCACTGACAAAGAGTACAAAGCGTACGCAAGAATAGTAGGGTTTGCAAGAGAGTGATACCAGGCTGCAATACACAGCAAGAAGCAACATGTGGCACAGTTTTACAGTGAAACTGTAATATGAAAATGTTTATAGTATAGATTTAAAAAAAAAAAAAAGATAATAAGGCCAGTTGGGGAAATGAACGTCTGGTGGAGGAAAAGTAACAAGAAGGGGAAAGACAGTTCTTTAGGAGATATCAGCTTGCACCTGGACAGAGAAGCTAAATTTAACCAGCGGGGAGAAGTTTGCAACAATACAGCTTAACAGTGTGGTTAAGCAACATAAAAACACTGAAATCAGCCAGAGATTCAGATATTTAACGCCTCATGTCCCAGGAGCTGACTCAACAATAGCACAGTAATATTTCAGTGTACATTTTAGAACATGTTTCACTTGCCAATGTGCTTAGGACAATCTATAATTAGATATAATAATTAGGAGCATGGCAATATATTATTTGAGTTGAGTGAATGTCTTGCAGTAGAGAGACACGCTTCTTGCTTGTTGAATTTTCCTTAAGCAAACTGGATCTTTCTTAGAGATTGCCAGATCACCTACTTTGATTACTGCTTGTTCAGTTTCCTTGAACTGGAATGATTACTGTTTGTCTGGACTATTCACCGCTCTGTCCGAATCTCAGTCGCCTACACTTCCTCCGTAGCTAAACCTTAGATAAACTAGAGATACTGCTGAAGTTGAGAGTTGGAAATTTTGGGTTTTGTAGTCCCATTATGTTACTGTTATCACACTTTTCTTTTTTTTTCTTTTTTTTTTTGAGGTTACAGCTCTAAGAAAGTGAGGTCAGATCTTTGTGCCAGGGCTATCGCGTAGGGGTCAGCAGAAATTGTTCTCTTGACATGTTTAGTAGAGGCCACATCACCTCCAAGGTTGTTACCTTCTGCTGGCCGCACCACAGTCACTAACAGAGGAACTGCGTATGGATACGAACAGTCCTGCTCTGCACTTCGGGTCCGGCTGCCTCCTTTCTCAGACGCGACTGTGAAGCCCTTTGGAGGGCTGATGGCAGGGGATATCTCTTTACGTTTACCAAAAGTTGGCCAGTATGATTAGCCGTTTTAATCTAGAGTTCTGGCTACTGTGGTTAGGTCTTCCAGATTTTCCAAGCTGCCACAGCAACACGTATGAAGATTTGGGGGGGGGGGGGGGAAAAAAAATTTGTGAAAGGGGG
>NW_008825162.1:4329415-4335750 GCF_000699105.1 Pygoscelis adeliae
AGGGGACAAAGTTTAATCCTCATTAGGTGGTGTAATGTTGAACATGATTTGCTGTACTGCAGCTTTGTTAGTCAGCTAACAGCTTGATTTGACAATTGTGCTCACATACAGTTCACATTTTTATTTAAGAAATACCCGATAAAGGTAATATGCCTTGTGCTGTAGCTATGGCTTGAAAAATAACGGAGTTAAAGCTTAGTTTCTTTATATGGCACTTAAACTGTAATAGTGGTTTTTTCTTTCATTGATCTTTTGAACACTTCATTTGATACCAAAACTAGAAGCAAGCTGAATCGCCAGTTCCAAATCCTTAAGGCAGGACTGGACAGTCCAAAGCCTAAACGGAAATCTGAAAGGTCAGCTTCCATCTACAGTGGGCTAAAACAAAACAAAACAAAAAACCTCCGTTTCCTCCCCATCTTCCTGAACTTTGGAGTGGTCTGATCCTGTCAGCCTGCGTAGAGGCTTTGGAAGAGAACAGCTGAACTGCGATGCCAAACCTTGGCTACAAATTGCCGCCTCTTCTAGACGAGAGCACCTTCTGCTGTATATCGCAGACACTCTGCTTTTACTGTGAAATAATGAAAATGATGCAGTAGAATTCAAATAGCACAAATAATACCCTGTATCGTTTCGCTGCCTGCCCCAAGTGCGGTTCTGGGCACTGTCCTGTTGGGGGAACAAGAATGGCTTTGCCCTCAGTGCAGCCGTTCAGCCAGGATAGGCTTCTGATTTCTTACCCTGGCTAAGCTACGCAATGTGATTAAATTAGATCTCTTACATTGTTCACTGACTTCTGGTAAATTACACCTTTGATTTCTGGTCCAATGAAAAGGTGCTAATTACCTTTTTAAGTGCTCATTTAATGTTCTGCAATGACATAAACCATGAGTGCAGCCGCCTGCATGCCCGAACCTTCCAGAGGTTTCTTCCTGGCTGCTCGCTCTCATCAGCCTTTTTCATTTTTCCTCTGCTCCTTCCCTCTGTCCCTCCAAGGCACCTGCTGTGTGCCAGTTCTTCTACGGCTGAATAAATCTACAATGTTTTTTGCTGCAACTGGCTCCATTTTAACCCATTTAAAAAAAAAATCGGCAACCTGTCTGGGTCTTATTGCCCAGCTCGCATTATGATTTTTCTTTTAGCTGGAGCTTAGCAGATCTCGGTTTGGAAATGGGTTTCCCTACTCTTCCCATAAGAAAGAGGTTTATCTGGGGAAACATTTCATCCAGGCCTTACACAACCGGCACCTCCCTGTTTGCTTTATAAATGCTCTCTGCTGTCACCTCTGCGTGTGTGGCTAGAGGCACTCGGAGGTCAAGGTGTCCAACCCACCCACCGGGACTTGTGCACAAACATCGCAGGGAAGCGGCTGGAGTCAGGTGCCGTTCTCCCCTTGCAAGCAGCACACAGTCTGGGCTCCACATCTCCAAAGCGGTGGGACCCTGGCGCAGCCCATGGCTGTCCCTAGCTCTGGGACAGTTGGGACACAGTCCTGCCCTCAGACTTCTTTTCCCTTCAGTCCAGGCGTCCTAGACCTTGACACCGGTGACTCAGACCTCAGTGTCTCAACTGAGTCACGTCAAAGCTGTGGCTGCTCCCTGGCCTCCTGCCAGCTCGGATGGGGACACTGCAGTGGTCCCGCAGAGGCATTTTGAAAGCTGCTCTGTGGCAGCCCCCATCTCCCCTCCCCGGGGAGCAGCACCTCCCTGCAGGCACACCAAGGCACAGCTCTTTCTGTCCTGGTTCTGAACTCAGGCTTTCAGCTTGTGCAAAGCCAAAAATGTTTCTGTTTTCTTTAGTTCTATAAATGGGAAAAATTCAGCGTGGAACGGTGGTGGCACAGGCGGCTCCCAGTGCCCTGCCTCTGCTGATGAACCCACGCTTATATTGGAGACGGACCAGGCTGAGGTTGTTTCACAGGAGGTTTTTCCCTTCGTAGTTTAAACATTGTCAAGCCTTTTCATGTTAGCTTTGTTTGCCGCAACCTGTCTGTTATGGCTCGGCAGGGGCTCTGCTCACAAGTAACGTGCACAGCCGCGCTCCCGGCAGCTCTTCCAGGACAAAACGCATTCATGGGGCACAGCCAGGGCCAGGGTTCAGCCAGGCTGGCCGGCGTGTGCTCATCCACTTCTACTAGATTTCTTTTTAAAAGTACACCAGCTTATTTTTTGTTGTTATTTCCAAAGAAGATTAAATGTGCCCTAATTTGAACTTGAAGAATTATTTTGCTTTCACTCAAAGATCCAGTTACGCTATATGAAACCCAGGCTCATGAGGCTATTGCATGAGAACCAGATTGCCCCCACTTCCCTCCCGCAGGATCCTACTGCCAGAGGTTTTATTCCCTAATCGTTACCAGGACAAGTATTCCTAGGTGCTATGGTGAAGCTCAGTTATTAAAAAAGGAAAGCAAGCAAGCAAGCAAGCCACAAATCAGAGATTCAAACAGCAGTTAACTTGCTTAACTATCGCGTGCTAAGTGCCAGGGATCCTGTACATATTTATGGGAGGCAACCCACCACAGTGAAGCTGCTCCATCTGAACGAGTGCGCACCGGCGCCATGCACTTGCTTGGCTCTCTGTTTTGTTCCTAGACCCTGTTTCTCCAGCCTCCCCCACCATGACACACGCCATTTGCTACTGCACTCCTTTGTGGAGACGAAGCCCATACAGAGTGAACAGCATGCTTCACTCCCAGGTGCCACACCAGAGACAAAAGAACTTGGACTATATCAAAGTTCGTTCCCCAACCTGAGGCTGGGCAAACAGTACCTCAGCGGGGTTTGTGCCTTCAAATGCCTCCACCTCTCCTCATGCCGCACAACACGCCTCCATGGAAGCACGCTGTCTTTGTACCATGCTGGTGGCGGTCCGTGCAGCTTCTCGTCATTGTGGGCACTGTGAACCGAAACGTCTCTTTTACGTACGCATGCTAAGGTCACTGATGTTGTCACCAGACCACCCGGTGAGGCCCACAACTATGTATTTTGACATGGCCAATCCACTCCAAAGGGCTGAAGCCCAGAGCATTGTGGATATGATTCAGTGCAATCCAGTTGACCTGTGGTCCTGGCTTCCCTCTCTGGTGTGGTCACTTTGGATGGGGGGTGAGAGCATTTTCCTGCTCGTTGTGATCGATTCTTTCAACCTAGACCTCCATCAGCCCTTTCCTGCACTCAGCCCCTCCACATTGAAATAGTGTTTCCAGGCATATTCAAATGAGGCCAGGAGGATGTAAGGACATCCAAGGACTGAAGTAAGATTTTTTTTTTCTGGAGCAGCACTTCTCCTTTCCAACCTCTTTTGATATGTCTGCATTGAACAGTAAAACAATGTTGACCTAATCCTGGTAGTCTTCAGAATTTAGTCTTTACCAAAACTTTATACAGTCCTTTATAGCTCACATGTCTCTTCACAGCTCTGAAATATGCAGGATCGAGCATAAATAAGACTATGTCAAGAGCAGAGAGATCTACCCAGATGTTAAGAACGATTATTCTATACATAGATCTACAGAAAATGATTCAGACTGATTTTTTTTTTTTTTTATTTAGATGTGAATTGGGGAGTGCTGGTAGGTAGTCGCGATGTTTATGAACTATTTATGGCCAACTTGTGAGGTGCTTTGGGTTTTTTTTGTTTTGTTTGCTGTTTTTTTTTTAAAGAAGGAAAACCTCAATGCATTAAAATATGGGAGTGTAGCTGAAACTGTCTTAGGGATAATTTTTCTCACTAAAAGTGTATTCTTATGTTTCAGCTAATGCAATTCGGTTTAAAGGAATACTGAGAAGCTAAGTCATTCTTTCAGAGTAATAATTATTTTTGTCCTGAGAAGCCATCAGGGTTAAATTGTTAATACACAAGTTTTTTGAAATATGAATGTGATATATTAATGACCCGATCCGTGCCCCCAAGGAGCCATTTGGTTTTTAGCTTTTTAACTCCTTTTTTTTATTTATATTGAGGAAACAATCAAACTCTCATCTGGGACTTTTTTTTCATTGACATCAGTATGATTGCTTTGGGCTTTTATAAAGGCAAATTAAGGGCACTGATTCATGATTGAATTGGATTCAACTTTGGTGGCTAAAGAGGTTACTGCTGAGGTGATAACCTCAGCTCTTCTGAACCTGACAGGAGTCATGAACCAGAGACCTCTCCTGCTGCAGCTCACAGCCCAGCATGTTAACATAAATTGAAATCAATGGCTGCTGGAGTTAATACACCATGCTGTGAACTGTGATGGCCCAAGAGCAGAGACACTACCTCTTCAGCCACCTCCACTGCAGGAACTTCTGCCAGAGGGGTGGGAGCAATAGCTTTTTCAGTGGTCCAGAGCCTGCAAATCCCCCTCTGTGTCTCACCCTCTAGCTACAGTGCTAAAAGCTGGATATTAAATATCAGACCGAGTTAGATTTCCATATCATAGAATCATAGAATAGTTTGGGTTGGCAGGGACCTCTAAAGGTCATCTAGTCCAACCCCCCTGCCCTGGGCAGGGACATCTTCAACTAGATCAGGTTGCTCAGAGCCCCGTCCAACCTCACCTGGAATGGTTCCAGGGAGGGGGCATCCACCACCTCTCTGGGCAACCTGGGCCAGTGCCTCACCACCCTCAGCGTAAAACATTTCTTCCTTCTCTCTAGTCTCAATCTACCCCCCTTTAGTTTAAAGCCATTCCCCCTTGTCCTGTCGCAACAGGCCCTGCTAAAAAGTTTGTCCCCATCTTTTTTAGAAGCCCCCTTCAAGTACTAACAGGCTGCAATACGGTCTCCCCGGAGCCTTCTCTTCTCCAGGCTGAACAACCCCAACTCTCTCAGCCTTTCTTCATAGCAGAGGTGTTCCATCCCCCTGATCATTTTCGTGGCCCTCCTCTGGACCCGCTCCAACAGGTCCGTGTCTTTCTCATGCTGAGGACCCCAGAGCTGGACGCAGTGCTCCAGGTGGGGTCTCACCAGAGCAGAGCAGAGGGGCAGAATCCCCTCCCTCGACCTGCTGGCCACGCTGCTTTGGATGCAGCCCAGGAGACGATTGGCCTTCTGGGCTGTGAGCGCACATTGCTGGCTCATGTCCAGCTCTTCATCCACCAGTACCCCCAGTATCCGCTAGGCCTGGCTAGCGCAGTCAGTCTGGTTGATTTCAGGAGGAGTTTTGTGGAGGTTTATGGCTCTGCAAAACAATAAGCTAAATTCTGTAAAATTTTACTTTGAAATAAGCCAGGCAAGAAGATACTCTTCCCAGCTCACATCACCATTCCCTGCACAATAAGTGTTTTACGCACGATTTTAAGTCGGAGGTGGGAAAAGAGCCAAGAATGAGTTCCCAAGGTATACAAAACCTTACTAAATTGGAGCATAATACTCGGAAAAAAGTGCACATGCAGACAATCTGAATTCAAATGATCTTCAAGGGGACATTTGCTTTTGCAATCCTGTTCTCATTTCTACAGCTGCTGGTGATTAAAGCCTAGACCATTGTAGCTACTGCCATTAAAAGAAAAGCCCAAATTTAAGTAGTGTCTCCAACAGAGGCAAAATTGAAAACAAGGTGCTGGTGTCTGGCTGTTAACACCTTAGACAAAGACCAGAACTACAGCTGGAGAATTTTTTCAAGTGAAGAAGAGACTTTCATCACAGAGGAACATTAAAAAAAGCGCAGTTCAACGTCAAAAAGTTAATTGTGAATTTGTGCAAAGTGCAGTGAAGTAGGCTCTGCAGGTTTGCTTGGAAGAAAACAACATGTGATTACATTCTTCAAATGTTTCTATTTTTGTTTAAAACTCAAGTTAAATATCTTAATAATGAAGCAGGGAAAAGACATCCAAAATAAACTAGATGGTTTAGGTACTTTTGAAGGAGAGCAGAGAGAGGAACTTTTTTTCAACCGCTTTTGTTTTCAGAGCCTGACTTGTACACGTATAAAGTACCAAAATGTTGCGAGTTGTGTCCTTTTGCCATTCATCTCAATTTCTGACAGTTTTATACGATACATACACAGCTATTTATTATCTTAGCTGAATTTGGCCCAGAAACTTCTACAGGAGATTTCACCTGATATCTGCAGGCTGCATTTGATCTCATACCTACCATGTAGTCATTTCAGTAAGAATACGTGATGGCAAACATGTACAAAGTTCTTACAATTAGGCATCATAAAACATTTGTAACCGTTAACCGAGTTGTAACTTAGGAGCCGTAACCCAAAAAAGTAAGAGACTCACCCAGGAGAGCATCCTCCATCGGTTCTTCCTAGCTCATGCTGATTTCCGTCAGGGATTCGGATCAGGTGTGGGACTGGTTTGCCATTATCTTATTACTACTGCAAGCCCTACCTCT